>NC_089197.1:5299974-5509974 GCF_963930695.1 Labrus bergylta
GAAGCCCAAGAGAAAGAAGAAGTGTTGTTCTGTCTCTTGAATACCGAGCACAGTTTGAAGTACGGTAGGTGAGGAGGCTTTTACCCGCCGCTCATCTGCTTGTTCCTGATGTGCACAGGTGTGCATGGCTTGTTCATTGCATGATTTAATTGCCGCTGCCTTGTGCGTTTTACTCGCCAACATGCAAAACAATTCAGTTTAACCACAAAGCTAAGAAGCTAATCAGACATGTTTGAGTTTCACAAGGCTCGTTTCCTTTCACCTTTTGTAACTTAATAACCAACCTGATCAGGAGGAGGTGACATTATGAGTTCTCAATCTGTCCTTTCTTTAACTTTTTTCCCTACAAAAGTTTTCAGCTGAGGGAAAACATTTTATACACCCCTGTTTTCAAAAGAGGGGTGTTGCAAAACTTTGAAACCCTGTATTTGATTGAAAATTGCAAAAAGACAACATATCAGATTTTGAAACAGAGCCATGTATTTTTGCAAAAATGATATTCCTTATTTTGATAAGGTTAACCAGCAGCAGGTTGGCTAGTTATGATACGTCTGAGAGTTCTGATTCTGGTTAATGATGCAGCAGTTACTGAATAATGTCTATAGACGTACAGTCGCAAAAATACTTTGTATTTCATTGTCTACAGAACATTACATCATTAAAGATCCTGAGAATCTGAAGAAATCTCTGAACTCGTCATGTTTACACTTTACCTTGTTTTTCTAACACTAATATGTGTTCCTAGTCAGTTTACAAACCTCCTAACTATGAGAACAGTCCATCCTCAGTGTTTTGCCTGCTCCACTTTTCAGAAAATGTGTGCTCAAACAGGTAGTTTACAGATTTTCCCTTCATGACATCACAAAGGGCAGTAACCCCTCCCACAGCCAGGTGTTTGTTCTGCCCTCTGAGTCTCTCCTTCTCACCGTAAACAATAGGACATGGAGCGAGGAAAGCTCGAGTCACATCGCCTATTAGAGAGGGGGCGTGGTCAGACACAGCTCATTAGCATTTAAAGCTACAGACACAGAAACAGCCTGTTCTGAGCAGGGCTGAAATAGAGGGGTTTATAGACATGTTCTAAATCCAGTCTGATCCTCCATTTGATCAAGACACTTCCCAGACATTTTTTGTGGAGCTCTGAGACTTATTGAAACTTGTTGGAAAGGAGGAGAATATGTGACCTTTAAATCTGACTTTGCAGATCATACAATGAAAAATTGCTTTGGGCATGATTTACAATGTCTGTATATTGTAGACTGATAAATGTCTATAATACGGTGGCGGGTAGGGGTCACACGCTCAGTAACTGATGAATCTTGACCGGTCTTGATTTAAAATCCTAAATCCGACCAGTCCGAGACCGGGACAAGACCGAGGAAAAATGCTTTCAATTCCTATACGAGGCCTGTGGTCTTGAGACTAAAAGAGTGCTCTGTCGGACAAACGACTTGATGGCATAATTATTTTTACATTTTTAAGCTAAGATTCTAAAGTGAGGCAAATCAGAATACCTTTTTTTTTTTTTTTTTTTTTTTTCAATACATAGATTTTTTTAAAGTCTTATTGGTGTGCATTAGTCTCTCAATGATTTTATCATTGATTTTATAAACTACTTTTTTTGTCAATAACTTCTCTGCAGTTTTGTTAAGCACTTTGAACTGCAATTTAATTTGTCTGAAAGGTGCTATATAAATAAAGTTTCGATTGAATAATGTTTATGTCTTAAATCAGAGCAACACTGCATACATAGCTATTATTTTCTTACAGATAATGAAACGATGCCAGAATAAAATATCTCACTCAAAGGTGATAAGCTTAGAATATTATTCCATATGAAAACTAGCCAAGGAGATGATAAAGATGCACTTTTTGAGTTTAGGGAAGGTTTTTGGTTAAAAAAGTTTCATGTCTCAAACAGCAGTCCGTCAGTGAAAATGAAACGTACTGATCAGATGGTGTGGACTTGCTGATGTTTCACAAATGTCAGTGTGTTCAAAATGGCCCCCAGTATTTCTCTGTCCCTTCCCTAACTGCATGTTACATCTTAAGTTTAATATGACCCCAGCATGTGTCTGAATGCTTGAAACTGATAACATGTGCTAACTTAAGCTTTGTTCTCTTCAGGATCTGTCTAAGGAAGTGAGCTGTGCCGTTATGTGAGCGCATCTCCGTCTCCTGCTGTCCGCGATTCTTCAATTGCACAAGACAAGCTGTGAACTGTGCCTTGATAACATTTTATTTTATTTGTGTGTGTGTGTATGTGTGAGAGAAATAAAACTGTTGGAATAATAAAGTCTCAAGTACTGTTAAGTCACAACACTGGTTTTGTTTTATTGAATGTTTGATTTCAGTATCAGGTGGCCGTTTGGAGCTGGACGGGATTTTCAGTCGAGTTTTGATTCACACAAAAATATCCGAAAAGTTTGAACTGCTCTCTTTTTCCTTGAGTGGTTACTAATCATCCAGATAGTTAATACTAAAAACACATTGATGTGTTGCTGTACTCTCCTCTCTAACTTTTCTGATCATTCACACAAAAAGTTGTTTGTAAAAAGATCACAATTCATGTTTTATTTTCCAAAAAGGAGTTTGGGCAACTAGATTAATTTCTAATGTGAACTACTTAAAAATAAGAAAACTGTAAAGGTTACAGTAACCGAGGCTGTGGCTCTGTGGGTGGGACCGTCGTTTCTCTCAACCTGAAGGTCCAGGGTTCGATCCCCAGCTCCTGCAGTGACATGAGGTGCCCCTGGGTAAGACACTTAACCCCCAAATGCTCCCGCTGCTTCATCGGCGACGTATGAATGGGGTGAATTACTTCTGATGGTCTCACTACACAGCAGCCTCTACCATCAGTGTGTGAATGTGGAGGTGTGACCTGCAGAGTAAAAGCGCTTTGAGTAGTCAGAAGACTAGAAAGCGCTACACAAGCTCAAGTCCATTTATCATTTATCATTCCTTGCTTCAAAGAAATCTGTAAATCCCTCCAAACCGCCTGATTGAACATTTACCACTGGACTCTCTCTGATCAGTGTGTTCACAGAGCGTGTGTGAAACAGTGAGTGGCATCAGGGCAGCTTTTCTTTACTACTTAAAAAAAAAAAAAAATTAAGATACCACATGTGTTAAGTTTGCGCAGATTGTCATCAGTTGTGAATGAATAACCAGATGAGATTTATCCAAGACTTCTTTGTCTCAAGAAATCTTGATGGCGACCGTCACTGTGGATCAGAAGATCATTGAAAACCACAAACAACCAGAACGACTCTCCTGAATTACTTTTCATCGCTGTAAGACACAAAGGTTGTGAAAAGTCTGAGCTTTTGCTCCTTGGAAGCAATCCTTCCTCCCAGGCTGTGTCAGCAGTTCCCCTGTTATTGAACACTTTAACAGAAGGCAGATTGGTCCAATTGTCCTCCAGCTCTTAATGGGAATCTTCCAACCCTTTCATTAAATCTGCTGCTCATTTAGGATGTGTCTTGCTCTTTGTTCCCCTCCGTCCTTACATCGAAGCGTGGCTTAGGATCGTAGACTCGGGTCTACACCATAGTCTCCTTGTTGGAGGCTTTGCCGGGGATGTTTACGGACAGCGTCTGTTGGTTTAGTGTGTTGTGGGCTTGCAGGGGAACTTGTAGTCGCACTCTCTGGTCGGTCTTCTTCCACGTCTTGAACAGATGCATGTGGTAGCGCACAGACACCTGTGAAACAGATAAGCATATTCCAGTAAATCTTTTACTATCTTTTTTTTTTTATAGTTTATTGTATCTACTTGTTAACAGTTAGTGTCAGTTATCTGCATGCACAAGAATGAGAGTTGTATGGTTAAAATGTGTGATGACCAGTGGTTGTTGGGGCCCTAGGCAAAAATTCATTGGGGGCCCCTCCAACCAGTGTTTATTATTATTTTCCTTTTTTTCACCCCAGACGGATAACTAAAAATGTTGATTTTCACAGGAATAATGCTGCAAAGCTTAGCAGGGCATTGAGATTGAGTCCTGTCAGGTGGGGCCCCCTTAGGCAGGTTTCTTACTGTCGTTGCAAAATGTTTACATTTTGAGGCGATGCTGTGGTTTAAAGTCTGTCAGCTGTTTGGGGGGGGGGGGGCTACTACTGGCCTTGGGCCCTAAGTAGTTGCCTGCCTTGCCTGTTGACAAGCAGCGCCTCTGGTGATGAAAACTGAGCAGACAAAAGTATCAAAACATCGTTTAAATTTGATTATTTTAAAGGTTTTTTAGATGGCAAAAACATGCTGTGCTGTGACCCCTTCCACAGCAGTACTAGCGTGTTTATTAGCTTCTGCAAACAGGGGCTCTACTGTATGTGTAAACACAGCTGGATTAGACTTTAAATTGAATGATCATTTTTTTAGACCCTGAACGCACCACAGTCCAAAAGACATATATGGTAAAGAGGGCCAGCGTGAGGACCAGCAGCCCCAGAGCCTCCATGCCGTTGGTGTTGTAGAGGTCTCTGGCTCCCTGAACACACAGCCATCCTGAGAGGCTGGCCAGCGGCGTGATGAACAGGAAACACACTGCGTCTCCACACAACGTCCTTCTCTGCTGCTGCACAGAGGGAGAACCCAGCCACTGTGCAGAGACAGAAAGAAGACAAGTTAACAGAAGAATCATTGAAGATGACTTCACTCCAGTATCATGACATTATCACAAGGGTCGGGGCTTTAAAACTCAAGAACTGACATTTACAGACAATACAGCATCTGGCCAGCAGGGGGCGATCAAAGCCAGACCTGATCTGTGCAGTAGTGAGAATCACAGAGAGCAGGAATACTTTTATAAGACAGTAGAAGTATTATAAACATCACATTACCTTAAACTATAATACATATAAATATACATACCATTATAAACATGTTATATGATTAGACATCTTCATATCAACATCAAATTACAATCAAGTAAATAAACATCAAATAAACACCATCCCATTTTATAAATCCGGGTTGTGAGACCAACAGGGGCCACAGTATATTAGAACAACTGTTTGGTAGTATATGGTGGTCATTACAGGGACTATTATAGTCGGTTATGTACTAAGTTTATTGATGCATTTAAAAGGTTTTAAATATGTTTATAGACCTGTGATTTTCTTATTTAGATCCAATGCAATATGACTTTTCTTTTCCCAGTACACATCACAGACAGGAATCAGTGACCCGTCCATATTTCCTGACCTGGTCTGAACTAGGACTTGAACAGTGACCCATCAGTTCCCAAACCAGGTCCCTTCAGTCAGAGCTACTGTCACCCACAGTCATATCTTAGAGTGGGTTGGACTTGTTGCCCAGGGAACAAAAGAAAAAAGATGCTCGTCAGATGATTATAAAGTGTACTGAACCTGACAGCTGCTTTGCACTTTTTGCACTTTCTTTCCCAGAGCTTTCTTCTTGTTTTTATGATGTGATCTAATGTTTGTCTTTACGTTAACATTTTTACCGTCCATCTGTGTGTGTGTGTGTGTGTGTGTGTGTGTGTGTGTGTGTGTGTGTGTGTGGCTGCCACTGACAAGAGCTGCTAAACTGTTTTTTTGTTGTTTTTATAGCAATGCCAATAAAGATATATTCTATTCTATATTCTATAATGATCACAGAGATCTGGGGAAACAGTATGTTGCTGCTGACTGACATGTGATGTGCATTGTTTTTGGAAATATTATTTTCTACTCAAACTCCTATGGTATGATTTAAGTTTCGTTTGGGTTTAGAAAAGAAAAGAAAATGGCAATAAGCAATACTAACCAACCACAATATTGTTTTTTTATCACAATATTTCAGAATTGTATTACAAACTGAGTCTGTACCTGGAAATAAATGATAAATGCATATCGTCATTGCTAGTATTTAATGTGTGCAGAGCCTGCTGTACATTAACAAGGAGATTTCAACAGTATGATCCTGTTATGTTTAAATACAGGACATTACTGTATTATAACGGTTTATAACAATATTTTACGGCATTATTGCTTGAAGGAAACAAAACGGTAATTTACCGTCATTTTTGCAAAGCATTCTGGGAAAAAGAAGTTGAGACCACATGGTTGAAAGGACAGTAGACAGGTTGTTTATTCAGTTTATGAAACTATAACAGAATTTTTTTTTCACTTCTCTGTTTAAATTTAACTACCAAAACTATTTTATGCACTTTATATACATTGGAAATGGCCTTTGCTAAATGCCTTAATGTAAATATTTGTGCGAGATTCTTTGCCTATTTAACCTTCATGTTCTTAAAGTGTATTTTCTTTGTTTAAAATAACAGCTTTTTGCTGTATTTAAAAAACGGTAGAAAACTGTAATTTCAGCAACAGCAATATATCGTTAATTTTACAGTAACTTCCTGGCAACCATACTGCCAGTTGTTTACCGTTTTTTAACAGGGGAATTTCTGTGTGAGTGTGTTGTTGAGTCAGAGATGACTGACACACCTCCTCGTCTCCTGGACAGCTGCACTTCATCACCAATGCAAAGTATGCATGTGTATCAGTGCATGTGTCCGTCACTGGCTGACAGAAGGCTTCTGCTGTTCACTGTAGCTTAACCACATAGAGCACGTGGTGCTTAATTAGCAGATTAGTGGCCGTGACCACACATGCAGCACAATGAGGAGGAAGTGGAAGAGGCCACTAATACACTCAACTGTTCTGTCCTCTACAGAGCAGCAAGGGGAGAAAACGCCATCTAATCTGGCTCTCAGACTAAGTGGCTTTATGGGTTCCAGCAGTCCAGTAGGCAGCAGCGGGTTGTCCAACATGAAGGCTGCATGAGTTTACACGTCTTCTGACTGTGACATGTGCTGTCTCATTATTGACTAAAAAAAAACAGGTCATTGGATATCAAAAGAAAAACACTTTAATTTTAATTTTACTTTAAAAGTAAATTAGTATTTTATTGGGGCGTGTAATCATTCAATGAATCGTGCAATAATTTGGAATGCACTCTTTTTGAAAGCTCAAAAGCCAAGCCAGCTCTTTTGCTCTTCTTCCAGAAGTTTTGCCAAGCTGAGCTACACCTAGACCTTTACTCGAATCTAAAGGCAAACATACACAACTGATACTGGTCCACAAATAATAATCCTAACCAAACCATTTCCCTTTTGCTTATTGGTCTAACAAATGTTTATTTTAAGAGGGGTAACTATTGAAGCAAAAGTGTTGCAAACTTAACCTGCATTATTTTCTATTGGAATGTTTGAGCTTTTTTCTTCTCTTGCTCTAGCTCAATGCAGTCAGTCATTCAACAGGGCTGCAGGAGAAGCTTGAATGGAGCGTGCAGGTTTTTTAGAAATACATTTTGTGTGTTGCCTTTCAGAATGCTGATAACTTTCTGTTTACTGTTAAAAAAAACTCTGATCTTTGACGACCAGGAAGTATACATGTCATGCAACATAGGATCATATTTAACATATTCTGTCTCTACACTGACTGTCGGATGAAATGCCATGCATGTTTTTGGGACAATACTTACAATCTTACAACAGGAAGAGGTTTAGATATCCTATTAGCACAGATTTATTATGATTCAAAACTTTAGAATTTCACATGTAATATGTTGCAAATGGTATTTAACCCACAAGACATCAATCTCCTTTTGTCTGTTGTTGTGTTACCAAGACACTGACATACAGAGAGATGGACAGATATTTATGCTCATACCTGTAGGCAATTAAGAGTGACCAATTAACCTAAGGATGCATGTCTGTGGACCGAGGGAGGAAGCCAGAGAGCCTGCAGAGAACCTACACAAGCTCACAGAGAACATCCAGACTCCTCACAGAAATGCTGCTGCTGTCTTTCAGATTCAAACTAGGAAACTTCTTGCAGTGCTAACCACTGCACAGCCACGGTGCATATTTCTTTTTAATTGCCATCTGATATATTTTAACTAAAAATAAAACATTTTAAGAAATGTGTGCAGAGAAGCATTGTGTGGAGGAACAATGACAAGCCTACCTCAGTCAGAGGTTTTGACAGGCGCTCCAATGCAAACTGGTGGTGGCAGAGTTCACAATGGCTGCTGTTGGAGGCGGTCAGCCAATGCTCCAGGCAGGCCTGATGCACCATGGCCAGGCTTCCAGAGCACTCGCACGGGGACAACAGCTCCCCCGAGGCTCCGCCTTCATGGCAGATCCTGCAGATCACCTCCTCACTGCACAGACCAGCACAGACAACTGTCATGTCAGAGGGCGAGCAGAGTGTGTGTATGTGAGCTGGATGCTAACATTGACCTGACTGTTTCTGTCTGACTGTAGATTTATGACTTACTCTTTATCTGTCATTCAACTAAAGCAGAACGACTTAGCCACAAGTCTACAAGGCTCACTTATTCAACCCTTAGTGCAATTCTAATATTCGGATTCGGATTCTCATTCAGAAAAATAGTCTTAGTGCACGTGCCCCACGTGTGGAGGCTAGAGTCCTTCAAGCGGGCGACCCCGTGTTAGAATCCGTTCTGTGGCTCCCTTTCAGGATGTCATTCCCTACTCTCCCTCTCTCCCTGATTTCTGACTCCATCCACTGTCCTATCTCTCCAATAAAGGCACAAAAAGCCCCAAAAAGAAATCTTAAAAAAAGAAAAAGAAAACATACATAACATTCAAACCATGAATGATGGGACATGTATTTAATCTTATTTTAGAGCCGACCATCTCATTTGATTATCTTCTGCATCGATACACTTTGGGATGTTGGCTGAAGTGAATACTGTCAAACGATGTGAGAAAGGTAAACGCACACACACATAGACACACACACTGCTGAGACTCCCACAACCAGCACGACAAAAAGGGAAACATTGCTGTCAAAAATCAATATCAATTTGAATTGTCTTCATTAGAAAAGATATCCAGACAGAATAGGCCTACAATAGATGCAATTCCAATTTGACAACCTCATATGAGGAAAAGCCTCGCACCCTCCTTGACACATTTGGCACCCCCTTAAGGGGGCCCGGACCCTGGGTTGGGAATCAATGGTTAAGACAAAGTATCCATACAGTTTCCCTCAAGTCACCACTTCCTAGTTCTTTATGCCACATATCAGTTGAATCTTGACCTCAGTATAAAAGCTTCAGTCATTTCTCTGTGCAATAGTTTAGTATAGTGTTACATTATACAGACTTGGAGGAATTATTTTTTTTACCCCTATAACTTTCTGATTTAGAATCCTGGAAATAAAAACCTAAGATTTACTGAAGAGGGTTTAAATTCACATTTTAAGTATCTAGAGCTCAAGAAATAGTTTCAGATATAGGGCAGGATTATAGTCATTAATATGTTCTGGTTATGTTTACATGCAAAGCAGAGAGTAAGCCATACCTGCCCCTGCAGTCACTCAGCAGTATCTGTAATTGCTTTTGATGATTCTCTAAATCTGTTGCATTTTCCTTTATGATGTATATTTTATTGTTCTATATTTAAAGAAGAGAAAAGAATAACAGATCTTCCTCGTCATCCCTAGCATTTAAAAACATACATATAAATGAGACAATCCAAGTTTGACTTAAGACAGCATCGGTGAAAAAATGATCTTAATTATTGTGATGCTTTTTGCCCTCTAACCCCTTAGAACAAGTTTTTTTTCTCTCCCTGATAAAACCTGTGTGTTACCTCTCACTGATTGCTGTGCGCTCCTCACTGGGCGTGTCCGTGTGATAGTCGGTCACTTGGTTGAATCTGTGGAGTTCCTCCTCGAGCTCTTGGTCAGGGGTTAATTTTAGCTCCCCCACAGGGCTGGACACCCATTGGTCCAGTGTTTCCTCTGCTGTCATCTCTGCTATATCAGGGGCCATTTACTCATGTCAGGAGAATCTGTCATCAGACACAAAGAGACAGACAGCAACAAATATGAACAAATTCATTATCAGTCCATTAATGTAGCAGCGAAACCATCACTTAAGAGAGAGCTCCTTTTAGTTTAATGTTTTCTCTAACATTATTATAAAAACGCTTGCATTTTCAATCATGTTTTGTGGTTTCATGAAGATTATAGCAGTTAACAGTTCTCCGTGTCTAAACATTTTATCTTTGACATTATCTCAAACCAAACCACAAACCAAAAAGATTACTTTTAGATTTGAAGTGCTCTTCAGAATACATTTGATCTATCTTAAAGGTGCACTATGTAGATTTGGTGGTGAAATGTGAAAGTTGGAGAAGTGAAACAATTCTATGCTTTAAATTTCTGAACTAAATACACAAACTTTATTCAAAGGAAAACACTAGAGTTAAAAAGCTGCCAGGAGAGTTACGGTTTCACTGATCATGCCCTCCACCTTAACGTCTCACGTAGCATTTTATCTTCAGTAGCACTGATTGACTTTGAGGTTGAGCTTCCACCTACGAGGTAAACAGACTGATGTCAGTGAGCTACCACATCACCAAAGTCAGCCGAGATGTGGAGGAAACTAAACAGAATAACAACAGCTCTTGCTAAATTGATGTTTTTTTGTGGAAGACTCAGATCTAAGAGACGTCCTCAGGTTGGCATGTTGTGACCAGTTATATGTCTTACTGTTGTGGGCAACAATAGTTCCACATATACAGGACCTGTATTAAACATGGAAAGAGAGTAAACTGGAGCTCCTGAAAAGTATAAATACTGATGCATTAACACCGTCAGTGAGTCACTTTGGACATGCAAAAATAAACCTCAGCACTGTACATTACAGAATAAGTACTGTGAAGCTTTCTCCTAAGTCCAACTCAGACCTCACTGCTGTAGCAGTAATTCCAGTTATTTAAAGAGGACGTGTAAAGACGACGAAACAGTTACAGGTGCTACCCAGAACTCCTGCTGGCCTCTTCTCAGGATAAATCTTTAATCAAGTCAAACTCCTGCTGACTTCAGATTTAGAGAGTGCTGGGGAGAGCTTGCTCAGGTTGTCTGTGTCACTCGTGTCCTTGTTTGTAATTTACATTTGAAACGATGCCTACCAAACAGTAACCTTCGATAGAATGTCTTTGGTTGAGACGCGAGCCTCAGCTAATGGAACCGTTCTCACAAGATGTGATCAAACTTTCCAGGTTAGAGGTAAGCAACAACCATGGCGAGGTTCAGGGCCAGCTGGCTCTGGTCTCTCATCTCCTGCGGTGCAGAGGAATTACAAGCTCCTTTATCTGACAGGTTTTAGTAGCAGAAAACTACAGTATGTGCTGACATACACACAACTGGCAAAAAAACAGCATAAATAAACATGTTTACAGCCTGGTACAATAAAACAAATAGGTCTGATTAGTTAAATCATTATGTCATTATGGGCACACACTGTACAGAGGTGAAGATTTTTAAAACGGCTCCGTTTTTTAAGATTCTGAAAATGATATGTGTCATCCATAGTTAGGCGTGTAGCTGACATGATTGACAGGTGGGCGCGATCATTAGGTTGACTGAACGTTAGGCTGAGACAGCATTTCCAGCATGGCGGCTGCTGCCGATGAGCCTCCAGCGCCCCCTGCAGGAACAGGTGGCTGACGTCACTCAGGCTTCGTCCATTAATATTTTCAGTCTATGGGCTAGACCTGCTCAAGTGTCTTCAGAAAACAGCTGTTATAAATTGGCAATTTACAAATTAAAATTGATTGATCGATTGATTGAACAGATGTGCAGATATAAAAATTTGTGGTTTTGAGGAGGGTAAGAACTTTTACACAAACAACATTTTGTCAGTGTCCTAAACGAGCGCTCTGGCTACACGTTTTGGTCCAGGCCTCTGTGAAGACTCTGTGGTACCTCACTGCAACACTTTTTAAAACTCAAAGTTTATCTGAGTATTTTTTTTAAATATCTGCTTCATTGAAACCAGCCAGCAGATTGTCTGTGTTAATAGACGTGTTGTTGAACGAGCTCAGTTACCAACGGACTAACTTTAACTCTGAATGCTGTTTGTTGTGTTGGTGAAGCCACAGAGCATTAAAAACCTTGTAAAGTGTTACAGAGCTATAGTGTTTTGACGTGCAGCTTTAAACAGTTTAAATCCTGTTTATGTGTTCTAATTCATTAAAAAGCTCTTCTCTGTTCCCGTACGTGGAGACAGACAAAGTGGTGGAGACCAACCCAGAGCTAAAAGAAGAGTGAACAGCAGCCTAATTTAAATGAATGTTAACCTTGTGAATTTCTGTGTAAAAAAAGGACGTGTAAATAGGCAGCTGCTTGCTAACACAGTAACCATGTAACCACCGAATTTACCATCGGGGGATTAATAAAGGATATTAAAATGTAAAAAAAAAAACAGGACTGGAGTGTACGTCTGCATTATCGACCCCTAACGACAAAAAAATAATGAAAACAATAATCACACTTACGAGTCTAAAAAACACAGCGAAACTATGTCAGTCCAGTAAGAAATTGTGAACCTATTTCCAATGAAAATATAGTCATAGCATAATGTGATACAATTCTAGTCAGGGTCGTATTATCCTGTCCACTTAATAGAGAGTTTAATATTTTTGACTTTATTGGTTTAAACACATTTTGGGAAAGAATAATGTTTTTCAAAATTAGATTGAAAAATAATCCATCAATGAACTGAATTATTTCCCAAAGCTTTGAAATGTAAAATGTGCTTATCGTTATCTAAAGAGGTGACAGACACTTGTACTGTTTACACCAGAAAGTGTTCTTAACTGGCTTAAATGTTTCTCGTCCAAATTAACAACTTTAACCCTGCATAATAAAATACTGAGTTGCTCTGATTACCTCAATTGTAAAAAAAAATTATCAAACTCATGGAAACTCACGTTAGTCACAGAGAAGCACTGACAGGTTACATACCACATTGATCTGCAGAGCCAATCACACATACAATAGAGCTAATGACAGCTAATCCTGCAGCCTCACACAGCTCCTACAGTGACTGCACATTTCTAACAGCAATCTTACCACAAGTTTCATGTCCACAAACACTCAGAGAAGGTGTGTGCTCCCATAGAGTGTAAACCAGCCAAACTAACCAGCGAGTCCTGTGAGTTTTATCGGAGAGAGTCTATGCATGGACGCCTCTGCTCCTTCTGCCAGCAGATTAGCCCGGCTCACCGTCGATGGTGAGAATAGTGAAGGATTAGAAGGAGGGGAAAGTAGGAGCCAGGCCAGACAAATGGAAATCACATCAGGGTGAATTACACCAAGCGGGAGCATCATCTAACCATACCCTCCCTTAATCCTGTTTGGGGGCTACCAGGCTGACAGTAGAGCAAGCCTTTCACCGGCCTCCTGCTCCTATGAGAATGTCCACAGCAGTGGAGGAGGGACAAGAGACTTGTGTGCTGTTGTTGTGTTTGTTATAAGACAGGAAAACTAAATGTAAAGGAACTTCCTCATTTAAATGAACATGATAATTGATTAAAGGCTTTATATGAGATTTTTTGATCCAGCAGATGTCGCCCTTGAGCACCAGCATGAAACCAAAACAACTCGGGGTGCATTGTTGTGTTAGCATGCTAATGCTAGCGATCTTTATTATGCTGGTATCTTCACACTGCATGTAAATTTACCTGAAATGAGCGTGATCTAGAAACACAGTTAAGCAGTGAGTACAGTATGTTATTCTTCTTTTCTCTAGTCCCTCAATTAAACAACTTTTATACACGAGGGGAGGAGTCAGCCGGCCGTCCTGGCGATGTAAACAAAGTGAAGATAGGACTCTGAAAACTCTGAAAACATCACAGACAGTGGGACTCGGGTGTTACACCCATTAGACTCAGACTTAGACTTTCTTTATTGTCATTCAAACTTGTACTTTACAGTGCAGATAAGAACGAAATTTCGTTGCAATTGGCCCGTTGTAGTGCAGGATAAAAACAGCAGCATGTATTTACATATAAAAAATAAAAATAAGGTGCAGATATAAATAGATATAAAAAGAAAAACTATGAGTAAAAATACTATACAGATAAATATATTGCACGTTATATTGTGTTTTACAGTCCAGTGAGGTAGTCCTGTGTGGGGGTTTGAGGGGGAATGGAGGGATTATTTTTTCCTGTTCAAAAGTCTTATGGCCTGTGGGAAGAAGCTGTTACAGAACCTGGAAGTTCTGCTTCGGAGGCTGCGGAACCTCTTTCCAGAGTCCAGCAGCGAAAACAGTCCTTGGTGGGGGTGGGAGGTGTCTCTGCTGATTTTCTGAGCCCTGGTCAGACAGCGGATCTTTGCGATCTCCTGGATGGGAGGAAGTGGAGTCTTAATGATCTTTTCCGCTGTCCTCACCACTCTCTGCAGGGACTTCCAGTCGGAGGCACTGCAGGCTCCGGACCAGACAGAGAAGCAGTTTGTTATGATGCTCTCTATAGTGCCTCTGTAGAAGGTGGTGAGAATAGGAGGAGGGAGGTGTGCTCTCTTCATCCGACGCAGAAAGTGCATGCGCTGCTGCGCTTTTTTCACAAAAAAGACATTTGTAGACAGTCATGACTCACAGAGTTATTTTCAGAGGATATACTTGATTTCTATTACATTTAAGTGTGAAAAATCACTTTAAAAGTTCAATTTTAGCTTGTTACCTATTTCACCTACAGTAACCATCTTTCACAAGAATCAGTACCACACACCTGTAAGGGAAACTTCAAGGATGTCTACGGCAAAGCTGCATCTTCATCTGGAAAGTCAGCCTTCAACAAGTCTATTATCTTGTGTTGATTTAAAATACCACTTTGCATTTATTTTCTGATATCTTTAAGAAATGTTCTTTATGCTTCTATTTATTAATTTGCATGTATAAATGATGTTTCGCATGTTTTATATTTGCACCACTGCACCACTGTGCAGTCAGGAGCCTCTCTGTATTGAGTTTGCATCTTCTCCCTGTGCATGCATTGGTTCACTCCGGGTACTCCGGCTTCCTCCCACGGTCCAAAGACATGCTCACAGGTAAATTGGTGACACTAAATTGCACGTATGTGAGTGTGGCCGGATGTCTTTCATGTGATTATGAAGTAAAACACTGCATCATGTGAGGGTACATCTATGCATATTTTGAAGTTCTTGAGTTTGGAAACTGACAAACAGACTGATCACAATACGTTTTGGAGTGCCCTTTCTCTGAAGGAAGCCCCGCTGTTCAAATGAATAGTCCAGTCTTTGTCTCTACACATAAACTCAGATGAAAGTGTTGCTGCAAATAACTCTTAAACATAGGGGAGAAGGACTTTATCTGACTCTCTCTCTCTCTCTCTCTCGCTTTCCTCTAATCCTGTCTGTTATTCATTCCGGGGCTGCTCCTGACACAGCCCAGAGGGAACGCACACTATTGAGATTTCCTCTGCGATCAGACTGAGAGGCTGGACAATTTCTTTGACACAGACAGCAGCACAAGAGCCCCAGACATGCGCCGCTCCTTCTTCCTGACTTGTTTTTGGGGGCTAGCCTGTTGCACGCTGTCTCTAACTTTAGGTCTAGCAGCACTGATGTGTCTGAGCCTTGATTCAAGCTCAGACATCAGTGATCTGTGAAACCTTCAACCCCCCTCCTCCCCCCCTTCCATTTGCTTTTGTTAGATGCGGCTGGGGCCCTCTCTTAATCCTGCTCGAGGCGGCTCTCTCCAGACTATCGATCGCTCGCTTCATCAGGTACCATAACAGCCAAGAAAATGATGTTAATCCGGTCTCGATTTATAGTAGACAAAAGCTCTGTAGGTGGCTGTCTGGATATTAACTCACTGATGTATGTCATTATCATCATTATGAAGGAGGTTAAACATAACACTTTTTTTAGGCTTGAGACGTTATAAAGTTTAAAAATTGACAGACTATTATTCATTTTTTATGTCATTAACTAGAGGTGAAAACTACACTCTTGGGCGTTTCCAGAGCTGTGACCAGGGGTGACTTTGGCCTCCCTTTAAATCTGATTGGCCAACCCAAAAACCTAAAAGTTGACTGGTTATTTACCTTGTCAGCGGAGGGACTTGTGCTGTGTTACAAATACGCTTTCTTTGCTTTTCAATGAAGTGCATTTTCTTTTGTTTGTACTTTGAATGTAGAAAAAAATGTCATGATTTGGTCTGGTTTAGTTTTGTATTTTCAGAGTGAAGATGTTCTTGTTTTAGTTTTTCTCTTTCTTCCCTGTGTGTTTCTTACAGTTTCCTAGTTTAGTCTTTGGTATTTCTCTGTTCTAGTGTGTATTGACACATCAGACATGTGGTGGAAGGAGCTTGGGATGGAAACCTCGACTTTCTGGTTAAGAGAAGGCCGACTCTACCACTGATGCACAGCGACCTGCAATGCAATGGTGCACTACGCATATTTGTACCTTATAAAAGCTTATGTTTGTGTTGTCTGATAAAAGATTACCGGAAAAAAAAAAGTATTAAAAAGTTACTCCCTTTACACTCCAGGGAAGATAAGCAACACACTAAATAGAACCGTGCTGTCGAACCATGCCTAAAATCAAAAGTGTTCATTGCCGGCCTGACTGCACACTCAAAGCTGGAAGGTCTCAAGATAAGAGATTTGGCCTTGAGATAAATTGTCTGCACTGTCAGCTGCACTCTGATTTGCACTTAATATAATACAAAACAAATAAAAGAATATCAACCAAATGCCATGAAAATGGAGTACTGACTGTACATCCCATTCAAAATGAACGCTGTGCAGCAGAGAATTCATGGCCCACACATTCCTCTCTAAGAATACAACTCTGCAAGCACAGATCCATCTTAGATTCATCCTACAGTCCTCTCACAATGACAAGAACAACGCCCATATATCAGAATGATTGTGCAAAATAAGTTGAGGGGGGGGAGGTGGCATCAAAAAATCACAGTACATCAGTTTCTTCCTTTTTTTACTCACATATCTTGTTTTAAAGTGTAATATATTTTGTATCCTGTCTTGTCTTTTTTGTGTATCTGACTTGTATGTATTTAAAGGCACCTCTAGGGACAGACATCACAGATATCTTAGCAACATTAACACTGTATTGTGTTGCATTGGGTACTTGCTTAATACTTGTCCGTATACAAACAAACATGAGATAAATAAATAGAAATACAGATTCTGTTACTCGCTGTGCCAAATGCTACTATGCAACACCAGTTGTTTGTGTTCATTTGGTGAATTCAAAGTCTCAGCGAGCTCTGAGCAGACACTCAGACAGGGCTTGCCAGAACTGTTTGATGTAAGGAAAGGGGTTGCTGAGGGTTTTATCTTGTGGACAAATGATTTGATGCAAGCAGACCTTTCAAGGGTCTTTTTTTAAAACACAGATAAGAGGATTAGCAAGTGGCTGGCTGGAGAAGAGCAGTCAAAACAAGTCCAGACACCAGACTGAACTTAAGGAAACCTTACTTCAGCAACATTATTTCTTATTTATTTTGCGCCATTACTCCGTACATAGACTTTCTGATGCTCTGTTTGTAGCATCAATTATGCGTTGAGAATTTGGCAGTAAGCATGTTCATAATGTTAAATATGCCTCTCCATTAATGGAAGAAGCCATTAGCTTCCAGAGGACTAATCTGTGAAGAATGCTCTATCAGCTGGCACTATCAGCAGCTGCTCCAGAAGAGGAAGGATGATGTCTCTCAGTTTTAAAATGGATCCTGAAGACAAGAGAGAACGGAGCTCGCCAAGTGACTCATGTCAAGTGGACGTCCTTATCTATGAAAGATGGGTTGGCTCTCTATTGCGGTGGCTCCAATGCTCTCAAGGCAGCCAGGCAGAGCTGGAAAACATTCAAGCAGAGCCGAGGTCGAACCGTCAGGGAGGGATGGCGCTCAGATTTTTGGGAGAAACGTTTGGCCATGGAAAGTGAAATCAGGTACAGAAGCTAACGTAGATTACATGGGATAGTGTAGCCCAGATCAGGTCGTCTGCAGGGCGGTTTAGATGTTAGCAAGTCCAAACGAATAGTTGTTTTGAGAACAGAAGAGGTGGATCAAACCAGCGCAGACTGCTCTTCTCCAGGCAGCTCGTCCCTCCTCGAGGCAGCCGGCTGCCACAGGCCACCATGACGGAGTGGACTCTGCTCAAGCGACTCCTGGACGCCGTCCACCAGCACTCCACCATGATCGGTCGCCTGTGGCTCACCGTCATGGTCATCTTCCGGCTGCTCGTCGTCGCCGTCGCAACTGAGGACGTGTACACCGACGAGCAGGAAATGTTTGTGTGCAACACCCTGCAGCCGGGATGCTCCACCGTCTGCTATGACGCGTTCGCACCCATCTCCCAACCTCGCTTCTGGGTCTTCCACATTATCAGCGTCTCCACACCGTCCCTTTGTTTCATCATCTACACCTGGCACAACCTGTCCAAGCTGCCCCAGAACACCACCCAGAGGCAGGTGCAGGGACCAGGGGATAATCCGGTGATGGGAGGTAGGGATGGCGGGCGAGAGGTTTACGACCGCAGCTGCGACTCGGACAGCTGCTCCATTCGCTCCCATAAGCACCTCGGTCACAGCCTGGCAGATGTGCTGGAAGGTATCCCTACCCAGAGCCTCCAGAGGGGAGAGACAAACAACACGATGTCCTTGAATAAAGCCAGAATTTGTACCTTAAGAGAGAGCAGTGCTGAGACTCAAACGGCCTCTGGAGGGGTTCTGTCTAAATGTTACATCTTCCATGTGTGTTTACGGGCTGTTCTGGAGCTGGGCTTTGTCCTGGCCCAGTGGAAGCTGTTTGGCTTCCAGGTGCCCGTCCATTTCTTGTGCACCTCGGCTCCTTGCAGCCAGCCGGTGGACTGCTACGTCTCCAGGCCCACGGAGAAGACCATCTTCCTGCTCTTCATGTTTTGCGTGGGTGTTTTCTGCATCCTGCTCAATTTGCTGGAGCTCAATCACCTGGGCTGGAAGAAGATCAAACAAGTCGTGAGGCTGAGGGAGAGGGCGTCCTTAAGAGGATGTCCACGTATAAGAGGGGGTTATGAAAACTTCCCTCCAGACAGTCCCTCTCTTACTTCCTCGTTAGGCTTTAGAGAAGTGACCAGCACCACGTCTCTGCCAACTTTGGATTTGGTGGTTGGTCACCAGACCGACTGGACCTGTGCTGGGAACTGTGGCATAATCGGTGAGCCGGGAGAGGTGAGAGAGACTAGACTAGAGCCACCAAAGAGACAGGACCCCCGTAAAGGAGAGAAGCAGCCTCTGAAGAGTAAGAGGGAGGTCAGAGGACCCAAACCGAGGAGTGCTGAGGTTTGGATATAGCCTCCGACAATGAGGAAGCATATAGTCTCTTCTGTTTTGGATGATGAGTATAGAAGAAGTTTTTTATTTCTCCTGACAATGCTTACTGGCAAGCAGACTGCCGATGCCGTCCTGAAACTCGTTGCTACGTTATGATGATCACCTGCTGTGAGTGCAGAATCACAAGTGACACTTTTCAAAACAGAAGCTGTGTAGTTTTTGGTGATGTAGCAATTTTATTAAACGAATTGTTTATGACGAATATCAAAAAGTAAGACACATGTCGGTAGAATGAAATTGGGGGATTGGGGGAGGTAATCAAGGTCCAGACCTCGGTTATTATTATTTAAAAAAATCATCTCTATATATAGGTAATCAGTATGGAGGCAATTATTAACGTGTATTCTACTCTTTGTGAAATTCAGCAGGAAAGCTGCTCGCTTTCTTTCGTGTTATGAGGCCACTATGTGTCTGTCAGAACGTTGTACGGACTCCTTCATTAATCAAAAGCAAGATTCCAGTTAAACCAAATGAATGAATTCTGCACTGCATCACCATGTGTCACAGATTTTTATCAAATTATTGATTTGGTTTTAATATTTTTCCAAGTGCAAAACAAAACTAAAGTAAACCCCATAAAGCCATACATTGACTTTGCATACATACTTTTATAAAGCTACATGAAGAATAAAGGGCTAAAATAGTGCAGAAACACAATAGTTGTTGAAGTCCACATATGTTAAAATGTATTCACATTCCAAAACAAGCACAAGAGGACAGCGTATGGATCATGATCAGCATGGTCAGAAAATGTACAAATTGATCACAATGCAGGAAAATACATTTTGGTGCTTTAAGTTCAACATGGTGAAACTCAAACATGCATCATAATGTTCTTAATTTAAAAGGTAAAAGTTTTATCATTGCCCCTTAATTTGAAATGAGAATATTTTGTGCAACTTTACAGTAAGCACAAATCTGTTATTTGAAAAAAGAAGATTGTTTTGCTATTTAAATGTCAGAAATGTTTCAGCAATTAAATTGTCAACATTGATTTTTTTTTTGTCTAAATGTAACAGATTGTGTTAAACGACATGCTCCTCAATCGAATCAAAATCATAGATTTAATAACATCTGCAAATATCATTCATTGTTGTCCAAATAATTATATAATATCGTATCATGATGAAATTGGTGATTGTGAAATTGCCCTCGTTGTAATCTCCAGACAATATATATGAAGCTGTTATTATGTTAAGATGCCCGCGCTCAACAACAAGACACTAATGTGCTGCTGTAAAAGCCACATAATTCATTTATTAATGGTGTTTTTCAACAGGCTTGAGTTCAGCAGTGGCGATTCTAGGGTCTATTGGGGCCCAAAGAAAAAATTCATTGGGAGCCCCAACAACCAGCGTTTATTATTATTTTCCTTTTTTCACCCCCAGACAGATAACTACTTTTCATTTTCCTTCATTGACAAATTTGGTTTTCACTGGAATAATGCTGCAACACTGAGCAGGGCATTGAGACTGAGGGCTGTCAGGTGGGGCCCCTGAGGCAGGTTTCCTACAAATGTACACATTTTGAGGCAATGCTTTGGTTGAAAGTTTGTCAGCCGTTGGGGGCCCCCTACTGGTCTGGGGCCCTAAGCAGTTGCCTGCTTTGCCAAGCAGAGTTCAGCACTGGGTTGCACCACCTACAGTATGTGCAAGTTCAAAACGTAGCCTTACCTTCAAGCCTAACATTGAATGTAATTTCAAACTGAAGACAGAGTTTACATACAACTAACATTATAGGTTCCACACAAGTAGAGACAGTTTCAAAATAGGCATAAGTTACAATCAAGTCTATCCTCTTTAAATGTCTCTCTGAGTCATGACTGTCTACAATGAGTGAGAAGCATGAGTCCCTCCAGCTGTGTTGTTGTCGGAGCTGTATTGTTTCAATCACAGTCATTCTGTGTCAATTTATGTGCAACATGAAGCTACGAGCTAACCAAAGTGTGCTAACATTAGTCTGGATTCCACTGCTGGTGCTTAAAAATGGTGCGTACTAATTGAAAACTCCTTCTTGCGAATGCTATAGGAGAGGGGGGTGGGAGGTGTGTCACTGGAGGAGAGCGGAGGATTCAGAATAGTGGAGGCGTGGCCAAACAGAAGTCTGTTTTGGTGCTCAAGGGCGACATCTACTGGATCAAAAAGTCGCAAATTCTTCCTTTAATGGACACAAAACAAATGTAGAAAAAACTGAAGCGAAGATAGAAACAGACAAAGGCTCAACATTGTCTTCTGTTTTATTTATGCAATATATTTATTCATATAATCAACATCTTAAATACACTGTTTGCATAAATAATGCTACTGAAATGAAAACAGAGAACTGTGAACCCAGTTTCTTCACAGCCTAAAATTGTTTGAAACTGAATACAACAGAGAGACAAACAGAGGACCAGTGTCGACAGAGATCTTCGTTTAGTGTTTCAAAGAGGAAGTCGTTTATAGTGTGGAGCTAACCGCTACCAAAATAAAAAAGCTGAAAGGCTAATTTTGCCATCAATTTAATTTGTTTGTGCTCAAATGCTATGGAAATAGAATTGGTACATCTTGTTCCTATTGGTTCATGATAATTGTATTTATAGAACCATTTCTCAAACAGAGTCCCAGCTGTTCCCTGGAGGTTGGATGCAGGCTGATAAACATTCATTTTTTTTGGTGTATTGTGATCGTGTTGAAGATAGCACCCTGCACTAACAGCTCCCCAGTATCAAAAAAACATTATAACAATCTTTACAGAAAATAAAATCACCATGCAGCATCTTGAACGTCAAGGCAATTGCAAGCTAACAGTAAGTAACAATATCTGTTTGTTCTGTCTATTGTACAGTATAGATAGTAAAATTGGTCCACACATCCATATAAGATTAAACTACTGTGATCTATGAAGTACATATCTGAACGGACACCCAGGTCCTGGATTACATCAAGTGGACACAGTAGTTTTTTTTTTTTTTTGGAGTTGTCGTTTCTGTAATTTCTCAAATATGAAGTCAGCTCACAAATAATGGTTGAGTAAACAACACAAACGATAATCACTTATTTATCAGATTTTGGATAGAAAGACTTCTACACTGATAGCTAACATTGCAAAGTCATCATAATGTACATTTCCACAGCAGAACCTCCATCAATGTTTAACCAGTTAACTCCTGTTTTCTGCTTTTCCCTTTTTTTGAGTATCAAGGTCAACGCAAAGAATTTTCTGTTTGAATCTGAATTCTCATAAAACAATTCTTAGAATTATCCAAATTAATACAGAATCAGTGAATTCTCTGAAATTAATTTAAGAATGGTATGAGCCAGTTTGAATTGTTTCCAGATAAATCAAGTTTTTTCTTTCTTTCAGTTCTAAAAAAATGAAACATTATTGTTCTACCTCTTCCCGTTTTGAAACATTTTGCCCTTTTTTTGAGCAGCAGGAAAACGTCACTGTACGGTCTCTGGTGAATACAGACAGATCTAGTGCTGTGGAAAAGTAGATTACGCTGGATTAACCCACAAAACAGGAAAAATGTAAAACGTGTAATTTCTTTAACAGAAAATTAAAAGAGGAGGAATCAGAAATCCGGACAGGCTTTTGTTAAAATAGGATTCAATAAAAGTATAAAACAGGAGATGCATTTTGAGGTAAACAAAGGCTTCTTGTCTGGTGTCATTTCAGTAAATATCATCCATCAACCATCAGGAGAACTGACCAGTGAGGGCTACTGGGATGTTTTATAAACTCTGTGTGTGATGGAGCTTCTTAATTAGAAAACAAGACACTGATACTTATAAATCAATACAATCGTCTTTTTCACCAAGCTCATGTCTGACTTTATGTGACAAACCTACTCTTATAAAAACAAAATACATTTCAAATGAATTCAGTTTCCAAATTGTGGATTCACTGTAGATGATTAAAAAAACACCAGAGGTTATATATATATCTTATCTACTACCATTTTGACTTCATGTATACATCTGACACGGTAGTGATTCCAACCCCACTGTGAATAAAAAAAGTGCAACTCTGAAGAAAAGTCAGGAAAACAAAAACATCCAACAGAAAAGGTGCGTGTCGATAAATGTGTGTGGTAGGTAGTTTTCTAAAAGATTCAGTGCAATACAGACAAACATTTCAAAAAGCGATTTTATACAGTGTGTCACATTCAGAGCTTGTAAACAACAGAGAGAGAAGAGGACATTCACAGAGATGGAGATCACAGTTACGACAACATGTGTTCTGGGCACAGCAGGCAAACAGGCAAACATCAGTATAGGAAGGAGAAAGAAAATGACGACACAAGAGGCAGACTTCTTTCACTGCTGTCTTCCACACATCAGTGACTGTGACTATGAGTTGGGTGTAATCACTGCCCACGAGCTGTCGCTTTGAACATTCACATAAAAAAGGATTTGCCATATAAATGAGCGTGGAATGAAGGTAGGAGCGCTGATTCAAAGTTTGATTTCACATTTAAGAAAGATGATTCTGGTTCATAACAAAGCGGGTGTCATTTTCATACCTTTGGCCGTCATTCTTATCTTTTAAGACAACATTGTGCTCTCCAGAGCAATGAGTGAGTTACAGGAACATGGCGACATGATTCCAACAAAGAAAGCAAGAAACTAAGCAGTCAGAAAAAAAGGCGGACTACAATATCGCCATATTCCCTAATTAAGTAATTTTGAAAAGGAACGCTGACAGTGACTGAGCCGTAATGGTTGCTAAACATCTTTGACTTCACAAGAAAACTGTGGCAAGATCTGTACATGACTGTTAAATCTTGACTATGAACAGTTTTTAAGACAGGAAATATAACCACACCGTCCTCATCCATGCACGGCCTGCTCCGACCTCCACCTCAGCGGCGAGGAAGTGTGGACAACAGGAACGTTAGGAATACAAAGGAGAAATCCTGCCTGCATCTTATCCCATGTGCTCTTTTGTAAAGCGTCTTGATTTTGATTTGGCGCTCTACAAACAATGATTGATTGATATCAGGATACCTCGCCTGGAGTGACGCCAAAAGATTTAGAGCTCGTCCTGTTTTCTGCAAGATTTCAACATGAAATCACAGACTAAGACACCAACATTACTCTGTTGCAGAATCAATAAGAAAGTACAAAGACGTAAAGACGGCGGATGGCAGTGTCGCGAAATCACAATCTGAAAAAGTTCTTATGTTTGCCGCCGATTTCTATTCCAAATCGTTTGGCTGCTTTAGTATCAGAGCAGCATTCATCAGTTTTTATGTATCCACTCAGAATTCATGAGGGGAAAACACAAGGCATATGAAATGGAAGCTAACATTTGCCTCATAGAAAGGGAGCAGTGTACTGTCTGCCCTCCTTATCTTTAAAAAGGTTAAATGATTTTACAATGCTAGTGTCTCTCGGGGGAGTCCGTCTCCTCTATTGTGCTGAGCAGGTAGTGCACATGGAGTCTGAGGTTTTTTTCACGGCAAATCAAGAAAGAAAAGAATCAAAACAATAAATTATCAGGCTGACCAGCAGTCATTTGTCATAAATTGTTGATATAAAAATTGCAGGTTTGCAGCTTTGTGACCCGTTCTGTTGTTGTTTGGATGTTTCTCGACGCTGTGTCAGTGTATTATAATTCTAAAAAGATCTGAAGGCCTAAAACTAGGAAACCAAGTACACAGCTATAGTCAACTTGAATGACCCTTTGACTTTGGCTAGACTCCACCTGCAGGAATCAGACAGCATCATAAACAAACAACGAGGCTTGTTTGTGAATAAACAAGAGAACATAAAAAAGGCTTTTAAATTACAACACAAATTCAGTGGACTAAAGCAGATCTAAGACCTTCTGGGCCGCAGATTTTCTTTCTGGGACAGTAATAGAAGCTGACTATCAACTCAAGGCATCGTCTCTTTTTTCCAACGTCTCAAACTCGGCCATATAAAACTTAAAGGCTTCATATGCGATTTTTTGATCCAGCAGATGTCGCCCTTGAGCACCAGCATGAAACCGAAACAACTCGCGCTGCATTGTTGTGTTAGCGTGCTAATGCTAGCGATCTTTATTATGCTGGTATCTTCACACTTCATGTAAATTTACCTGAAATGAGCGTGATCTAGAAACACAGTTAAGCAGTGAGTACAGTATGTTATTCTTCTTTTCTCTAGTCCCTCAATTAAACAACTTTTATACGTGAGGGGAGGAGTCAGCTGGCTGTCCTGGCGATGTAAACAAAGTGAAGATAGGACTCTGAAAACTCTGAAAACATCACAGACAGTGGGACTCGGGTGTTACACCCATTGTAGACAGTCATGACTCACAGAGTTATTTTCAGAGGATATATTTGATTTATATTATATTTAAATGTGAAAAATCACATATAAAGCCTTTAAAGGATCTGCATGGCTTGATACCTGGGGTTAATTGAGCTTACCAACTCTTAGCACTTCAGGCTAACCACTTTGCATTTGTGATGACACGAGAATCACTCTTTGGGGGTATCTATGGTAGAATGCAATGGGATTTCAAACTGCATGGATTGAAATGTCCCTTATGTGACATTATCATTTTGTTGTCATTAAAGCAGTCCTGATATCCACCACTTTACTGAGAGCTGAGTGGAGGAGCCTTCACTTGTGGTAACGGGGGCAGAAACTGACAGAACGCTCATAAAGGACAAACTTGGATCAGCATCAACATCGAGCAGGGTCACCTGAGGGACTGGAAGGATGGATTACAAGGTTTGATAAGGCTAGACTTTTTCAGTCAGACCAATCGGGAGTTCTGTCCCACTTAATGGCTTGGGTTTCAATTGGCTTTAGGTTCGTAAATATCAACAAAAACAAAACGAAAACAATCTAATCAACGATAATTGATCTTAAGTCAGCTTGAGACAAAACCACTACTGTACTTCTCTAGCTCAGTTTGAAGATCATCCGCTCGGGCTGTGCTGGCCCCCCTGTGCTGACCGAGTAGAGCTGAGGATGGAGGCTGGGTGTGACAGGGCAGAGGGAGTCTGTGGAGGACTCCGTGTCCATCTTCACTGTGGCAGTGGAACTATAACCTCCACGTAGTTGACGGGGAAAAAGCCGGACTCGCCGTTGATCATTCCTTCATACCAGTTCTCGTCTATTCGGTTGGTGAGGATTATGATGTCGCCCTCCTTGAAGCCCAGCTCGCCCTCGTTCTCGGGTTCAAAGTCGTAGAGGGAGCGACAGCACGGCTGGTCCAGCACATCGGACTCTGCACCACAAGAAGAGATACATGAATAATTCACTCCTGCACATTTATCCTGAGAAAGTGATTCTTCACTGTCTTGCTTTATCTTCGGTCCTTTAATTATTTGGGGATAAAAATGGGAGAGACACATTACAGATGAAGACTTTGAGATGGGGTGAGTTTTAAAAGCTTTATATGTGATTTTTTTGATCCAGCAGATGTCGCCCTTGAGCACCAGCATGAAACTGAAACAACGCGCGCTGCATTGTTGTGTTAGCATGCTAATGCTAGCGATCTTTATTACGCTGGTATCTTCACACTGCATGTAAATTTACCTGAAATGAGCGTGATCTAGAAACACAGTTAAGCAGTGAGTACAGTATGTTATTCTTCTTTTCTCTAGTCCCTCAATTAAACAACTTTTATACACGAGGGGAGGAGTCAGCCGGCCGTCCGGGCGATGTAAACAAACTGAAGATAGGACTCTGAAAACATCACAGACAGTGGGACTCGGGTGTTACACCCATTGTAGACAGTCATGACTCACAGAGTTATTTTCAGAGGATATACTTGATTTATATTATATTTATGTGTGAAAAATCACATAGAAAGCCTTTCAGTATCCTAAACCATCTCATTGAACTTTCAAACTCCACGTGCTCCTGAGGCTTCCTCTCCACTGCTACATTTAGAGCTGTGTTGACTTATTCCTGTCTGTGATTGGTCATATGTTGCTAACATTCATGTGAATGCGCTCACAAATAAATGGCCTTGAGCTTGTTTAGCGCTTTTCTAGTCTTCTGTCTACTCAAAGCGCTTTTACACTGCATGTCACACCTCTAATTG
Source organism: Labrus bergylta (assembly GCF_963930695.1). Classification (NCBI taxonomy): domain Eukaryota; kingdom Metazoa; phylum Chordata; class Actinopteri; order Labriformes; family Labridae; genus Labrus; species Labrus bergylta. The sequence continues at coordinate 5,327,194 of NC_089197.1, forward strand.
ACGCCACCGACGAAGCAGCAGAAGCAAGTGTTTTGCCCAAGGACACATCGGACATGTTGCTGCAGGAGCTGGGGATCGAACCCCTAACCTTCTGATCGAGAGACGACCAACTCTACCAACTGAGCCGAAAGCTTGCATCCTGACTTTAAAGTTAAAATGTTTTTCTGTGTGTGAAGTATATTAATCAGCTATGTAGCCGTTTTAACTTTGAACACTTTTCAGATCTTGTATCAATTGATGGAGTGCAGAGTCGGTATGCGTTACTCACGGTGAATATTGCCATTGGTGGAGGGGCTCTCAGGCCATGACAGTGGAGCAGAGGTTATATGATCAGCTGGGTGAAATGTAAGGACAAATGAGGATGTTTCTGAGTACAAGACAAAACAGAACAATGCAAACACACAATATGATGAAGCTGTCCTGAATGTGTAACTTGATTCCTCAGTGTACTTTTCATATGCTAGTTGTGTCTGAGTCTTGCCTGTAGAGGGCAGCATTGCTTTGTAAGGCTGTATCAACATGCGTGCTGGGGAATTTCTCTCTTTAAAATAGTCTCTCGCTTGCAATAATGTCTTAAGTGTTATCCTACATGATGCCTTCATGATGATCCAGGATTGTCTGGGAAGGGCTTAAACGAGCCCCGGCTTCTTTGGTTTGCCTCAGCGGTCACTTTAGCAGAATATTGACAGGTCTTGATTCACTCGGTTGGGAGAAGTGAACCTCGGCAGAGCTGACTAATTATTTTTTCACCGCAGGAGTTCTCCTCGTTTGTGCTGCTCTGTGTTTTACATCCCACCTCAGGCTTGTGTTACAGAGGCGTTGCAGCACCCTGGCCGACCAGATTAAAGACGTGGAGGAGAAACATCCAGACTCCCTGCTCATCATTCTGGGGAGTTTAACGGATCAAATCTTATCCACCAAACTGCCAAAATACAGACAATATATACAATATCCCTCCATGGATGCTAACACATTGGATCACTGCTACACAGTTTTGAAGGACTCATTTGGCTCTGTTAGCCTGACAGCTTTGGGACTCTCTGATCGCTGTCAGATTCACCTCATCCCGACCTACAAGCAGAAGTTAAACCATTTAACTAGTTTTGGATCATAATTACTAATCGATGTGAAATCTGGCAAATTCAGCTTAAGATATCAGAAATCACCTAAATTGATCCTATTAAACAACTCTGTAAGTTATGGCTGTCTGACCTCTGAGCTTACATTACAGCTAATGTTTGCTGTTAGTTTGAACTTCACTGAGTGAGTGGCAGGGCACATACAAAGAAAAAGCATAATGCTGATAGGTCGACCAAGCATGAGGGTTGAAACCTAAACGCTGTATACAAGAATACCTACTTTTTCCATTGACCGTGTTGTTGATCTGGATATCTGTCGAGGTAACAAGAAAAAGAATGGACTCTAGAATTCAAAGCAAACAATGAAGCTTCAGCCAACAAACAGACAGACTTATGGCAGCTGTACCGGTGGATTTAAGAGAGGAGCTGTAGGACAGGCCGTTATGCTGACTGTTGTCCAAGGTCTCGATCCTGCTCCTGATGGATTTGGATTTGAACTCTCTCTTGGGCCGGCAGCTGGCTGTGGACATCCTGGGACGAGAAGAAAAAAAAAAACTGACTTCTTCTTTTATGACAAAAAAAGAAGAAAAGAGGTCAAGTCACTGATTTAGCTCAATGACAAAGAACAAATGAGGCCTTTAGTTTCCAACATTTTATTTAATCTATGCTGAGTGAATTAACTAATGCATTCACTAAATGTATTAAATAATCATGAAATGTTCACCTTATTATCCTTTAATCTAAAATCTTAAAGCTAATCGTCGACCACTCCAACTAATATTGTTATGAAATATTGCATTTGTAACCAAAACAAAACTTGGAGCCTATTTAAGAGCACGCAGGGAACATTCATGATTATGATTTACGTCTAAGAAAGTCCTCTTTATAATATGTCCTCTTTAAATCAAGAACTCAGTCTACCTAGTTTTTAAATAAACTCTTCGAAGATCTGCTGTGTCCACCTGGATCCATGCTCCCAATGAACCAACCACTCTGTGCTGCAGGACGTGATGTCATCATCCCACAGGAGAGAGTGGCTGCAGAGTAATTACAGACAGCAGAGCCGAGGTGAAGTACAACAGAGCACAGTCCTCACCTCTTGTGCAGCTTTCCACTGAGCTCCTCCAGGATTTCACACGACTGCCGGTGATAATCTACTGCTGCCTCAATCAATGCTGACAGCTGGCTCACCTGCTCCACCTGTTGGCCACAGGGCAAACACACACATTAACTTATCCCCAGCTCAATACTCAATTCTCAACAAAGCTGGACTATTTTATTTTGTGATGTACTGTTTTGGGATAATGGCCAGATATGGACTTATTAGTGGAAAAAACAGATTGATTAAATGTGTCAAAAATGTTCTACATACTTAAGATGACACATTTAATAAGTTAATGACTGTATAAATGTCTCCTGTCTACTAATCAGTGCAATAAAAAACACAAAAAGAAGCCTTAAAAAACACCTGACATGAGAAAATGTTGGATACGAGGTCAGATTTTAAATTCTTAATTCTTCTAAACCTGAGCTGCACATTTAAAAATGTAAATGCAGTGTTACAGTTTTAACTCTATCGGTGCAGCTTGTATTTTTTCTGAAGTTCTTCCATGACTTACATCATTCTCCAGGAAGTTGAACATGCTCCGCTCTGCCAGCTCTTTGCTCTCCTCAAACTTCTCCACGGCCTGTTGGATCTCCTCGTCTGGGATCTTCCCCTGACGCTTTTTCTTATAGTCAAAGTCTAACCTGCGGCCCTCCAACTTCTTAAGATGATGCTGTGAAAACAAACCAGAAGATATGCTGTTTATTTTATTTCAAAACAGATGGCTAACCTTTAATGCCATATACTTAAAGACTGATGTAATGATTGTAGTTACAATGCAAACTCACACATCCTGGATATGCAGAGAAATTTCTTTTTTTCTTCATATTCTCATTGTTATCCTAACTATGAGAGTATTGTCATGTTTTTAAGGGATTAATAAAGTATTTCTGATTCTGATTATAAGAACTGGAGGGAGAGGTTTTGAATGCTGACACTAAATCATAGTCACAGATGCTGCAGTTGTTTTATTTTCCTGTTCACTCGTTCTTCACCCTGAAGAAGTTACAGGTGCTGCTGACGAGTACCGTGATCTCCTTGAGGTCCTTGTCCTGTAAATGCTGCAAGGGGTCGATGAAGTTTTGTTTGACGTTTATGTCCAGGGAGTCCTTCACATCTGCCATCTGCCTCATGGCCTCACCCATGTCCACCAGAGAGCCGCCTACAGGACAGACACAGACACATTGTTTAATTCAGGGAACAGTCGACCTGTTGCACTGAACTCATAATTATCATAACCTGGTTCTGATATATGATTGGACAGACACATTTCTGTGAGTTGGGTACAGCACAACTTGCTCCGTTGCTTTTAGACTGTGGACTGTTTTTTTTAGGGAAGTCAGGATGATTGAAATGTACAAATTCACCTTTAAAAAGGATCAAGTACAAAATAAAAGGTGCTATTTTCTGGATTAAGACTTTTTTTTGTACCAAAGACGGACTCCTGTCCCAGTTCATGACCGTAGCGCAGCATGCAGTCTCCCAGCAGGCCTTCTGTTTGAGGGTAGCCCGTGGTCTTCACCTGCCCGCGGATCTTAGATACGGTGTTCAGCATGTTCAGTTTGGCCCGGGAGGCTGTAGAGGATAACAATAAAGGTACCACATACTGCTGATTGACTACTGATTTTCAGTCTGTGTTGAAGTGGTAGTCATGGTTTTTTTGTACCTGGGTTAGGCTGGAGGTATTCTGTTGTTTTGGACAAGAGATCAAACACGGACTTGTTGGTGACCTCAATTTTCTGATGGGAAGAAGAAAGAAATTCAGAGATCTAACGTGAGAATACAATGTTGTAATGAACTCGAACTAGTCAACACCCTGAGTGTCAATTAAGATACATTTGTTGACCTATTTCTGTGGTGATGGGACAGTTCTGTGTATTTTTCCTTGTTTGGTGCTTGTGTTTTTGTTCTTTCAGAGGCTGGGCGTGGCTTATTGGCTGCTGGAGCTCTCTGCAATCACTCACCTGATCGTCATCTGTAATCACCGGCTGCAGCATTTATACCCTGGTTCAATTATCCCAAGCTGCCAGATTATTTCCGCCTACACCGTGGTAGATCGGCGTCTCAGTATCAGTAAACTTTTTGTGCTTTGGATACCTGTCACTAATTATTCCCTTGTCTTCTTTTTTACCCCAGTACCTCCAACCACCGAGCTCCAGCGCCTCACCACCCAGCCTCTCATTCAAGCCTCACCAGCCTTCACCAGCCTCACTTCAATAAATACCCCTTTACCCACCACCCTGTTTTCCGGTCTTGCTTTTGGTTCCACTTAAAAACCTTAAAGATCATAACAATTTCATCCCAAAAAGATGAATAACTGAGAGTGCTGCAAGATTAGCTCTGCACCATCTCAGTCATTACAGAGTGATGACGAACATCGGCTTTGAGAGAAAAATAAATCAAGAAGAATGCATCAAGTTTCTGATGTCATGAGCTAAGAAAGATTAGATAAGATAAGAAAGTTGTAGTACAAATCTTCAGAAAGCTAACTACAAATAATGAGACCACACAGGCATCATGGAAGCACATTGAATTCAGAGCAGACAACTGGACTGAACTCACCCTCTCCATCTCCATGAAGTCTTCATCCAGCTTCGTGCCCTCGGCCCCGCTGATCTTTTCACTGAGGAGCTAAACACAGAAAGAAGGATTTTATTTCAGGGCTGAGGAAGACGAACACAACATTACATGAAAGGTACTCTTCATGGCAAGTTGTTTTTTCTCTACAATTCTGAAATACTACAATTCATTTAGCAGACGCTTTAAACCAAAGCGACGTACATCAGAGAGTAAGTACAACACTCCAATTTGAACAAATTTGGGGACTTTTCAGGAGCTTTGTGCATGTGTGAAAACCTCAACAATGTGTGAACAGGAAGAAAAGGACCTGGCTCAATTTATCCAACCGAACCTTTTTTTCAGAATGCCACTACCTGTCATCTTTTGAATGCGATGATTTGTACTCCAAATGTGTGTTTTTATATCATCTTCTTCGTCTCTTTTCACTTGAATGCACAATGTCTTGGGAGGAAACTTCTGATGTGTGTGCATTGATACTGAGTCAGTGAGAGTGTCTCTGTGGGCTCGTAGAGATCCTACTTGACAAAGCCCATTCCTCTGTGAAACTATGACAACAGCCAAGCACATGTCTCATTGTTCACCGCCTCCTTTCTTCAGGATTTCTTCTCCTCCTCACAGTCTGAATACACAGGTTCAGTAAGGTTAAGCTGCGCTGTGCACTATCAGAATAGATTGAGTGTGAACTGAAACGGCACGGATCTGCAGTATTCTGTTGTGTTTCTATCTGAAACATATTCTATTAACTCTAGTTCAAAGGTTCAGAGTAGTACTGTAGTATCTAATTGCACTTCTTTGTTTAATGCAGGTTCAAATGATGTCAGATCGACTCAGGTGGGACCTGCATCAACATTTTCAGAAGGAAGAAAATCACGACTGACCCCTTTTTTAAAAACTGTTATTGGTTGTCCTGAGCTGTTAGCCTTTACTACAGAATATGAAGACATCCACAACTAGCCTGTATAGTTTTCTTAAGTGTGTCACAAGGAGGAATGGGCCTCTAACACCGTTCTCTGGCAGGTCCTAAAGAGGATTACAATTCTGTGTACACCGACAGTGGACTGGAACTGAAAGATTGAGGGCAGTCGGCCAGTTGGGAAGAAAACCTCCGATTACCTTTCAGTCAATGAGTTTATGTTCTACAACTGGAATTCACTTCCTCACCTATTTACACTTTCTTTCTGCCCTGATTATAGTTTAAATCCACCCTACTTTTTCTTGTTTTTAAATGTATTACTACATTGAAGGTTGATCCATATCCTCAGTAAATACTGTACACCAACCTGATCAATGACATTAATCATCTCAGCACTCCCCTTTGCATATAGTCTCTAAGTGTTGTTATGTTATATATGAGTATTTTTGATATATCTGCATCCACAGGCCTGTATATAGTAGTTTTAGGTTGTTTTTCGAGTAGTTTTAGTGCTTTGTATGTGCCCACAGTCTTGGCAAACGGATTCTGAGTTAGTAAGTCAATTTTAGGAAGCACTGAACCTCTCTAATCTTTTCCCCATTTTTGCTGGATCATGTTGGACTGCGTTCTGCTGTTTTGTCTAAACTGTCCTCACTAGAGCCGTTACACTAAGAAGTGAAGCCAAGATCCGAGAGCTGCAGAACACTACAGCCCCCTCTGCACAGCTAAATGCTGCTCAGGGCTCCTGGTGGATACATGTTGGGTCTTTAGTATAACTATGAGGAAGGTGTTGTGTCTTGAGATAACATTTGTTATGAATTGGCTCTGTACAAATAAAATGAAGACTGAGTGATGATTGAGATGCTGATGAGGAATAATCAACACATTCTACTTTTACACAAACAGCAGACTGAGTTAAATCATTGAGAGGAGAATCTTCACAGCTGATGTGACTTCCTGCAGAGAACCATTTTGCTGTTTTCCAAGTCTATTTATAGCCAAACATAAAATACATATTTCAGCCAGTTACACCATCAATGTTCTGGAAATCTACCTTTTATTGATGAGTTAACCTGAATTGAGAAATCTTACAAATATTTCTGATGCTTATGAGGGGAGGAAAATACATGCAACAATACATTCAGGCTCACTCAGTCAACAAACAGAACTTCAGCGTCTTCCCTATGGAGCACGTTTTGTAAACTAGAGAGCCGACAGCTATGAGGGACCTCTGGTGCAGGTTCAGCTAAGATATAAACACTGAATAACTCAGTTGGGATAAATAAAGTATGTTTTCTTCTTCTATAGTAAGTCTAATAATTCTGATTAGCTGAAAACACAGAGCAATGGAATGATAACTGTTTATGGTAACGGGACTTGAATAGCACAAGGAGCACACAGACTTTCTTTGGGGGAGGCTCAGTCTGTAGGGACTTGGATTGGGAACTGGAGGGTCGCCAATTCAATTCCCGGGTGCGGACCAAAATCTGGAAGTTGGTCCGGTAGCTGGAGAGGTGCCAGAGCACTTCCCAAACAACCCCCAACTGCTGTGGTGCGCTCCCTGTGTAGCAGCTCCACTCTGACATCTCTCCACTGATCCTGTTTGTGCATGTGTGTGGGATTCAATCTACTTCAACTTCTACCACTGAGCCACAGCCGCCGTACTGGATACTGTAGAAACAAAGCAGTGCAACAAAGCTGACTCTGCAGACTCTGCAGACATATGAGACGCATTCTTCTTTTTAGATGATTATACATTATTGTACATATTCTAAAAATTAGATCTCAGATCTTTAAATACTAATTCATCTTCTACATTTAGACAATGCACATTAATTATTGTGTCTTTAAAAGGGATTTACATATTGCAATCTGACCAGGCCGTTTATGTAACCAACAGTCCAAATATAATTGATTTCAGTGTTTCCCCTAGGTTTACAGCGTTGGGGGGGTGGGGACAAGCCGACATGGCGACACGACGACTTGAAGGAATCTTGGTGTTCATGTGTTACTTTTAATGACAGCTGTCCTTTTCTATCGGAAAGGTATCCTTAAATGACTTCTTTCCCTGATTTCCGACTATATCCTCTACCCTGTGCCTACAAAACCCCCAAAAAAAAATCTATAAAAAAAAATAAAAAAAAAGCAGTCCATTTGTTTATGCACCAAATGAAAACTTGAAAAATATTTAGCAACATTTAAAATTCTTCACCTTTCTTCATTCATGTGAAAACAAAGTGTGCAGGCCTGAGACAAATATAAATGCTACAACATTCCCTGTTCACTAAATCACTCTCACTGGTGGTACTGCTAATTCTGGCGAGTGACTGAGAGTTGGGCAGGATGGGAAGTTACAGTTATTTCCTTCCGCATGCAGCATTGTCTAATATCAGTAAAAGATGACAGCAGCTCTGAAGTGTTGCTGCTGCCAGGCCTTATGTAAGCAGCCCCGACCGGATCAGCAAACAATGTACTGTACTACTGAGGCTGCGGGAGGGAGAGGGCCGCGCTGATACTGTTATGTGTTTTAGTAGGTCACAGTCTGATGAGCTGTTGCACAAGCACAGGTTTACTGAAAAAAAACAAAGGAAACAACAGCAACTGTTGAAAGTGATAAAGAACAACGGAGCAGAGTGACAAAGCAGTTCTCAAGAAAACAGCACAAGTGGCGTGACTTTCACTGTGAAGTCTTTGTGGGCTTCATCACTTTGTGTCGCTGGAAATCGTTCGACAGGGACTCATTTTTCTCACAGATAAACAAAGACTTACTGGTTTGTTAGCTGGGATGCTAACACATTTGAAATTGCCATTAACAGGAAATTCCTCTTCACAAACTATCTGTTCTGTATTATTGTATTTAACGCACCTGTGTGTACGCCCTGCTGTGATGGTGCTGGGCCAACCTGAGGACGCCACAGGTGAAACACGTTGTTCTCTCACTATGAAACACAGTAAAGCTATTTTCAGTGTGCCACAGATTATTGATTTATTTTCATGGTAACCTGTTCCTGCAACCATGCCCACCTGAGAACGTGTAGGTGGCAGTTGACCATTTAGATTAAACTGTCTGCTCTAAACAATGTTAAGTACATTTCTTTATTTATTGAATTAGGACAATGCACATTACCCAACATATCAGCAATATGCCATAATGTTGTTAAACCAGTGTAAAAGCAGAGAGGGTGTAGTTGTATATATTTCAACGGCTGCATCATGTGTGCAGCGTTAGTGAAACCCTGGCTTCAAGTATTAAACGGTACTGTGCTCAAGCATTATCACAGTGTCCCGGTGTACAGGAGCCCAGATAGTGGTTGCACCTTCTGTTGCACTTAATGCAACTGGAGGACCATCCAGGACCTCCTGTGCACTTAAAGGGAGATTGCACCTTTCATCTTTCATCAGAGGAAGAATCAGAGGTTGCACACTTCATCAAATGGGAGTGACGTTTCTGTACCTTTAAGATGTGCATAATAACCTCAATGTAACTTTAGTTTAGTTTGACAGTAAATGTTCCACTTTGACACAACATCAACAAAGCTATCGTTAATCAAACACAACTTTAATTTCTTAATTCAGCATTTCAAATACAGTTTGATTATCAGCCCCATCACTGCTCTCCCTGGATGGAAGCTGTGAATGTGTGGGTGTGTGTGTATTTGTGTCCAAGGTTTAAAGTACTTGCAACAGAAGAAAAGGTTGTAGGCACCAAGTGGGTCAGAGCCTGGGTAAAATTAGCAGACTCAGAGTGGAGAAATGAGCCCAATTTGGCTGCCAGAGCCTTTCTTTCTGGGACAGTGAAGGGGGGGTGGGGATCAGTTTTTTTGAGTGAAAAGAACAGGCTTACTGGTAAAGCAAGTTATTATCTGTTTTTTACATTTGCACCAATGGACATTTTGAGACAATTTTAGGACAGTCTGCATCTACAATTTTCCAAAGTTGTATTTCACACTTGTTCCTCAGGATGTGAAAAGATGCTGCTGTTTGTAAATATTACTGATGGTGGGCGAAGAAAAGTGTGACACTATGGAAGTTTTTTATAGCAGTGCTGTGTGGATGTATTCACAGCATCAACGATCCAGTGTAAAAGAACATACTGGTGAACAGAGAGGAGTATGAAGCTGGTCCATTGCAGGTATGATCGATGGTCGCCTTGGATGTAACAAACAAATGTTGTCACTCCCTCCTGCTCGCCCTCGCTCTGTGTTCACACATCAGCTCAACCTCACTTCACAATGAAACGTTGAACTTCCTGGTAAAGATGAGGTGAAAACTGTGTCTGCTTGTGTCATGTATGACGCTAGGCCTGTGCAATCAAACCATAACCATAGTTATCACAATATAATTAATTGACGAATGATATCATTTTTCTCAATATAAATATAACAAAATGTTTGAAAGATTTAAGCCTATAATTACACCAAACGACATTTGAGGCTTAAACAGGCAACACCACAAACCTCTCCCACTATATGAAACAAAAGCACCTGTTAGAACACACTGAAAGGAACGTCCCAAACCCGTGTTGGTGTTGACCGTATTGTAAATAATATAAACAGTGGATGGTGTTGACCCTCAGTAAGCATCCGGCCCAGTAAGTGTTACTCCACAGCAGCAAACTGTCATAGCAGCGTTTTCCAGCACTGAGCTTATGATGCTGAAATGTTCCTCTGTTTAATTATAGTTTGTCATGTTGTGACAATAAAGAATTATTAGACCACAATTAACAATCTGGTTTCTTCAACTTTCACTCAGGAGCAAAAATTAGCTTTTAAATTAAAAAATACACGAGGCAGTGCGGTGACTTCGGTGGCTTTTTTTTGTAGGCGACTCTCCAGCAACAGCTTCACCATCAAGGTGTGTTTTTTTTCATAAAGTGGCAGATGAAAAAAAGCCACATTCACTCTCTGTCGTTTTCTTTGATTGTGAGACTGTTGAGAGGTCGGTGTTCCTGCACCTCCCTGTGCTCTGAAAACAGACGAGCCGGAGTGAGCTGAGGGGATGCACACACACTCTGCCTGTTCCTTCCTTTGTGGAAGGCACACACATACAAGCACACACACACACATAAACATTATCTTTGTCTATATTCTCCCACTTCTCTGTCCAAACAAACACAATGATGACCCAGTAGCCAAATAAAAGCCTTTGTAGCAAGAACACATAATTCAGTTTCCATACTTCACTGAGGCTTTTGTGGTTTAAGTTGACTGATGGAAAATACAGGAAAATGCTACTGCCGCTTTAAAATGATCATATTTCACTTAAAACTATTGCACAAGATGGCTCCTAAGTACCACACTGAATGGCAAAACTATGCCCTGCACACCACATTAATGTAAATACATGAACCCTAAAACGAACAACTTATTAAAGTGTACATTGTTTGAGAACCGCTCCGTCCCCAGCAGCTGAGTAGCTGAGCTAGAAGCATTTTCATTTGCTGTGACGTGTGCTTTCCTACAGTCTGTCCGGCATAGACAGGACATCAGTATGAAGGTAGATATGATGCAAAATAGGAGAGCTTGTAGAATGTGATGTGAGAACTTGAAGGGAAAAAAAGTGAACATGTATGTAAAAATGTTTTACTTGTATAAAAAATCCACACACATGGCGGGAAAAATGTGAACCCACGAGAAAAGTAGTTTGTGCAGTTTGCAGCGGCAGATTCGAGAAGTTGTAACCGCAGAGTTGTGGTTGTAAAGGATAAAAAAAAACATGTGAGTAAATGTTGGATTACAAGTTTGCAGCTGTCATTTTATTTGTGTAAATACCAGTCTACACATTTGTGAATATTTTTTCTGTGACTTCACGTTCAGATCACGCATGTGTGAATATTTTCTTTGGGTTCAAATTTTAACTCTACAGGTTCACATTTTTCCCCCCATTTGTGACATGAAATTCATTTCACATGTGTGTGGATTTTTTATACGAGCTCCCATCACATTCTACAAGTTCTCCTATTTTGCAACATATCTACCTTCATACATCAGGTGATGATTTAAAGTGAAGCCTGGAAGCAGAGCGAGGGCGTGCTGGTCAGGTGCTGATGTGACTATTTTAAAAGCTTGATTTAACTAATAATTGGACATTTTTTGTGTGTTTCTTCCTGGTCTGCTTTTCGTTGGTGCTTGTGTTTTTTCTTTCAGAGGCTGGGCGTGGCTTATTGGCTGCTGGAGCTCTCTGCAATCACTCACCTGATCGTCATCAGTAATCACCGGCTGCAGCATTTAAAACCTTGTTTACGTCTCCCAAGCTGCCAGTTTTACCGCCTACACTGCGGTACATCGGCTTTTCAGAGTCAGTAAAACATTTTGTGCTTTGGAATTACCTGTGACTAATTACCCTTGTCTTCTTTTTCCCCCCAGTACCTCCAACCAACGAGCTCCAGCGCCTCACCACCCAGCCTCCCATCCAAGCCTCACCAGCCTCACTTCAATAAATACCCCTTTTACCCACCACCCTGTTTTCCGGTCTTGCTTTTGGGCCCACTTAAAAACCTTTTAAGATCATAACAAAGGATTCTCTTGGTACCCACTAAGGTTAACTTGCACTTTCTGAAACACCGCTTGGTTGGAGGAGTTTGATCCCAACACAGAAAGGAGAGCAGATGATGCAGGAAAAAGTACAAAGAGATATTCAATTGAAGTTTTGATCATTTTAATCTTCTTTAATGATGTAAGCTATCATTTTTTTTTAGTAAGTAATTTAACAGCGGTCAGAAAAGGTGAACTCATCTTAATCACTTTAAAGAGATTTGACTTTAGATTACAGGGTAAATTAATAAAAGGTCATTTTAAAAGACGGAAAGGCTAATGCAGTGACTCAAATTTTAGAGCGTTGATAATGGTCCACAGTAATTAACTCAATACAGAGATAATGTTCAGTACAGTCTATTCCCTCCCCACAGCATGGCGGATCAGGAGGGAAATTATAAATCATTCCAGGTCGGCTGCAGGAAAAGAACTCAGACGGTGTTCAGAAAGTGAAACAGGAGCGTCATGCTGCTCTGACACAGATCAGACCTTTCCCTGCACACCTCACATATGCTACTGGGAGGAGGTGAAATCAAAACAAGGGGCCTTGAGGAGTAATCAGCGCGTCCGTTCTAAACTATGTGGAATCTCTCGAGGAGTTGAGTCACTGGCCTGCTCACACGTACACAGGAATTCTGTTGTGGTGTGTTTGTGTGTGTTAGGAGAAACCATATTGTTAGACTTGGCTCCCAAAGGAGCTCGACTGAAGAGGCAGAGGAGGGGAGAGAGGAATATTGAGAAGGCATGACAGACCTGCACCGACCTTTTTGAAATGATTTAGTATTCCCAGAAATGATAAAAAGACTCACACATTTGTGTAATTAAGTTTTCTAAATATTATATACAGTAATATATGGTTATATTTTAAAGTCAAGTTATACTGCACGTTAAAAAACAATAGTTGAACCAAAGGGCTTTAGAGCAGACATTGTATAAGAACAGTGTCTATAGATGAGAGTTAAAGGTAGGGATAAAGTTTGAGATTAAGAGAACCTAAATAAAACAAAAGATGTTTAAAAATGAACGACCGAAACAATAAAATACAAACACATTAATATTGGAGCATCCATCAAAACCTGAAGACAACCTCAGCCTCAAGTGACAGCATGGTGAAAAAGGAAAGTCTTTTAAAGGGCTTTTCACACTTGCAGAAAACTCCTGAAAAACTCTGTAGATATCCGGGAGGAGCTGTATAAATGGACTTGAGCTTTTATAGCACCTTTCTAGTCTCTTGACTACTCAAAGCACTTTTACACCGCAGGTCACACCTACACATTCACACTGATGACAGAGGCTGCTGTGTGAAGTCAGAAGTAACTAATCCCATTCATACAAATGCGACTACAGAACAGCGGGGCAACTTGGGGTAAAGTGTTAATGTTGCTGCAGGAGCTGGGGCTCAAAGAGAGTCGACCGGCTCTACCAACTGAGCCGCAGCCGTCCATGTGCAATAATAGATTTGTAGAAATAAATAACTTTTGCTTCACTGCTACAACATGGTTTTATGTTTGTTTTTTTCAATTTTTTCCAGCGACCCGGGTTATAACACCAGAGTATACAGATGAAAAGTCTTAAACCACAAGTTACATAGTTCAGTGTTTGACTGTCAGCCAGGGCATCACCACAGAGGACCGACGTATTCTTAGCCAATGTTTCTGAATGTGACAACAATAAACTCGATCCACAGTGAAGACTGATGACTGCTCAAAAGATAATTAAGATTTCAGTTGGATGCAAACCTAGTAATCCCCAACCAAAATGCTGAATAATTCCAAAACATTGTGTTAAGATTTTCAGGACATGACGAGATCTAAAATATAGTAAAAAAAAAACAAAAAAAACAACAACTAACAAAATAAACTCTTTAAAACCATTTTGTTCTTTGATGGTCCAGACATGAACATACACTGTAGGTAATAAATAAATTAAATATTTGAAACACATCCATTATGATTTGAATGGATCACTCATAGTGGAGATAACACACTGGAGACCTTCTATAGGGGCCATGCATACAAAGTGTCCCTTACACTAGTTCCATTAACTTTAAGTTAATTTAAGTTTTCCCAGTTTGTGTGTGTGTGTGTGTGTGTGTGTGTGTGTGTGTGTGTGTGTGTGTGTGTGTGTGTCTGTCTGTCTGTTATCTAATCAGAGCAACAATCCTTCATTATAGACAGCGGCTCTTCATTGATTTGATCCAGGTCATGACAGGCGGCCTATTGTCTGTACACCCGGCTCAATAAAACAAAGGACAGCGTTGTCAAAGATAGGCTCAGGGATCAGGGACCGCTCAGGCTCTGTTCAAAGGACTTAATAAAACCCTCCTCCAAAAGGTATTTTTCAAAACCTTTAAATCAATAACGTTGGAGCTCATAGATGCTCGAGTCTCATCGGTCCTACAATGCAACGTTAGAACTCAAGTGGAGTCAAGTGAATCAAATCACTGGAGCACAATATTGTCTTTTAAAGTATTTTGAAGGAAATATAATTGCCAGCCAATAGTGCTACCACATGAGCATCATGAATCAAGCAACAATGCAACACTTCAACTGTCAGGCTGAAAAACACTGAACTCAGACTGCTGCAGGACAGTCCTCCTCCTCTGCCACCAAACAGCAGAGGTGCTTACTCAAGTATCTCAACCTTTACTGTAACAATACAAATTCCTTTATTGGGCCCCTACTTCTCACAGTCACTGCACATGTGTGTACGTGTGTTGAAGGGATGCCCATACTGCGGACCCTTCTCACTGAATAAAATTAAAAATAGCACAAGCAGTTAACAAATTTTACTTCAACAAGAGAAATAACATTTTTACTATTATTTTCTGTGAACTACATTTGTGAATTAGGTTAAATGATTGATGAGTCTGGGCCCCCCCAGTCCAAAGAGTCTGGATTCACCCCTGCTTGTTGAACGTCCAGGCATGACATGTTACCAGAAGCAGGAGGACAGAGGACTTTATCAATGTGACAGATGTAGGACAGGAACACAACATTAGACAACCTTTCAAGAATTTCAGTCTTTCCTTCATCGAACTCGACCACAGAGACTGTTGCTGCTTCTGCTGAGTCTGATTTCACAGCTTGAAAAAAAAGTGACTAATGGGACTCAAAAATCCTCAAAAACACTGAAAAGGGGAAGATAATGCTTACCAGCCTACTCTGATCACCTATGTATTGTACTGAAAGCACAAACAAACTTTCTGTTCAGACATGCTCATTAACAGAGGGTGCAGTGCGCCTCTCTCTCTCTCTCTCTCTCTCTCTCGTTAGCTCGCCCACCGACGATCTAGCTCCCTGGTTATAATTTAAACAAAAAAATAATCCATATCAAACAGAGGGGACTTTCTTAAACAGAATAATTATCTCTTTGCGCCTACGTCAAATAAAATATAGAAAGTCAGCAGGGGAATGAAAGCTGTCTCGGTATTGTAAACATTCAGATAAATATCTTTAATAGTATCCAATACAGTATGGTATAAGAAAAGGAAAGAGTCAAAATTCATATCCTGGCGCTGTGTCAAACCATAAAGAAGATTTGTGTCAGTCACTGTGATTGTATCAAAGAAAACTCACTCTCCGTAGTTACACAAGAGCAAAGCACAGAAATAAAACGAGCACCCATAGATAAGCCGACATAAATTCAATTTATGAAGTATCTGGTGCCTTTTGACAGACTTATAGTCTGGATTCAAACGAAGCCTAGAGGCATTAGAAATTGAGGTACTTGATTGATTTAAGGTTTTGTTTCCGCCCTTTACTCTCCTTCTTCTTCCCGCTGTCAACTTCTTTGGCCAATTAACTTCCATTCACTTTAATTTATAGCAGAGACACGAGGCAGTGAGTCAAATTGGCAGTCAAATCTGTTTCGAGGTCCGTATCTCACAGGACCTGGACGTATATCTTAGTTTGTTAGCTTGATGCAAACACATACTGGAAAATGCCATTAATTGGCAAACAGAATAGTCATCACAATCATTTTAACTTCGGGAAACCATCTATTTTATTTAACATACTCAACAAACGCCACATGCACTCGTACTTACAGGCATGGATTTCCTGAACTCTGTGGAGACAAACTTTAATAACTGCTGACTGACGCTCGTCTGGTCTGCTGCTCTTATAAACAGCCGATGCTTCAAAGTGATACTTGCTCTTTATTTCTCAGAACATGGGATGTTTCCCTCTGCTGCATATTTGGTGGTGGTAAAAGTAATGAGTTCATGAGCGCATTCTCCAGTGCCCACAAAGCTCCTATCTGTTGCGCATGAGAAACTTATAACGCAAGTCAATGGAGGCCCAGAGCGCTAAACATGTCACTTATCAGGAACTTCAGATATGTACATTTTTATTGCAGATTAGTCTAAATGATAAATGATAAAAAGACTTGAGCTTGTACGGCGCTTTTCTAGTCTTCTGACTACTCAAAGCGCTTTTTTACACCCCATGTCCCGCCTCCCCAATCACACACATTCACACACTGATGGCAGAGTTTGCTATTGAGACCATCAGAAGTGCCAAAGGACACATCGGACGTGTTGCTGCAGGAGCTGGGGATCGAACCCTCGCCCCCAGTCTATACATTGTATTCAATAACTGCATACTATTTACTTTACACACAATTCCTCATATTCTTTAAGACATACTTAGCAGCCTTTTTTTCTTGTTCCCAAAACCAATAAAGAAATCGGCAGACGAGCATTCAACTACGACACTCCCTCTGACTGGAACCATCTATAAACATCAGAACAATAAATTCACATCACATTTTTAAGAAATCACTGCTACCTTTTCTCACAAAACCATGTTGCTGCTTCTAATGGTAATGTCTTCTTTCCCCTCTAATATCTTGATTGCATATGTCACTATGTGCATCTACCTCTGACTTTGTGTGGGTGCTGTGGCTTTGCGGGAGGGATACGTGGGCGGATGCGCGTTTGAGAGCCTTTATGTTTATGTGTGTATTTTGTGCTTGACTGTCTGTGTCGCACTGTAATGTTGTGTTTTTGTTTTCGTGTTGGACCCCCTCGAAAACGAGATGGTTCATCTCAAGGGGCAATCCATCAAATAAACAGAATTTCTCACACTTTGCCCTTTTAAAATGATACATGTGTGTACATTCTTTATTTAAAACTAAGGTTTAAAAATCTCATTCTGTGGAGGTCTGTCATAGTGGGGAGTGGGTGGGCGGCGCCCCAATGCTCTTTATTGTCCAGCCGCCACTGATATGAGTACAATCCTACTTTTCAATATAACCCAACAAAAGAAAAACTTTATCTTGTGTCTCTCATTGGTACAAAGAATGTGGTGTCTGTCCTTCTGAGTAATATGTGAGCTGAAGAGCTTGAGCTGTCCTTGGCTAGATAACACTGAAAAGGCCTTTCATTGAGCTTAGCCTCCACACACACACACACACACACACACACACACACACACACACACACACACACACACACACACACACACACACACACACACAGTTATCTACCCGACAACACTGTCACTGTGTGTTTCTGCAGTATGTAGGTGTGTGTGTGTGTGTGTGTGTGTGTGTGTGTGTGTGTGTGTGTGTGTGTGTGTGTGTGTGTGTTGCACTGAGTTTGTATGGAACCACAGCTTCAACAGGCTGCTGTGTGTGTGGTTGTTGAACCTTCTTTGAAACCTTCGTTTCAATGTGTGGTGGCAGGAAGATGCAGATGTGTCAAACCTCAGCCTACAAGACAAAACACCACTGCTCTGATTAAGAGACTCAACGTCACCATCAGTCGTTGCAGTGGTTAGTTGGGTCCTTTATTCTTTGGTTAGTTGTTAGAAACGTAATCCTATGAGAAACTGTTGGTGTGTTAACAAGGTAACTGACTGGAAGAAAAAACATTCAGAAGATTTACAAAAAAATGAAGCTCCTGTCACAGAGAAGAACACACAACAGGAGGGCATCCATTACCTCCATTACAGGTAATGACCTCATTAGAGGTCCACAGCAGTGACATGCTCGTCTGTTATCATTAGTAGAGGTGTTAGCCACCACAGACCACAGGAATGTAGTTATTAAGCTTTCAGTCAGACTACGTAGTAGCAAAACAAATCATACTGACAGCTGGTTGAACACAAGTTAAATACTGAAGCCTGACTATAAGACCAGGGTGAATGCTAAATGGACTTGAGCTTGTGTAGCACTTTTCTAGTCTTTTGACTACTCGAAGTGCTTTTACACCGCAGGTCACACCTACACATTCACACGCTGATGGCTATGTAAATAGTCCATCAGAAGAAACTAATCCCATTCATACGACATTTCAGGGTTAAGTGTCTTGCCCAAGGACACATCGGACATGTGGGTGCAGGAGCTGGGGATCGAACCCCTAACATTAAGGTTGAGAGACGACCGACTCTACAAACTGAGTCACAGCCGCCCCAGAGGTAATATCAATATTTAAAAAATGTTGTGCCCCAACTTCATCCTGTGAAGTCATTGTGTCTAAGATAAGTACTCATCCACATATTAAGACTGTCCACAGTGACACTGTTTTTCTTTATGAGTCAAAATATACAAAAAAATCCAAACGACTGTTTAGAGCAAATTGGCTTTTTGTAATTGACCTAATTGATTTACTTTCAGGTATTTTTTAAGAGTAAATATAATTGAGGGTCTAGACTCTGCAATAAGGGCTTCTGTTTGACACAACCATCATTGGAATACTTTGAAAACATTTTTAAAAAACCTATTAATAAGTAATATTCATATTTAAAAGAGATCAGTCATCTGTCTTTACTATTAGGGCAGATTAAATGGTAAGAGCAATAGTTAACACTGAAAAAAACCCTTTTACATTTGATTTATGACACCCAAGAATGTCTTGAAAAAGAATGCAATACTTCTTTAACTGATGCGTTATGAACTCCACACACACCACACACACATTTGATCAATGGAGTTGGATATTTATTGATTTAATGTTTACGTGTAAAAAATACTGTATGTGCTATGCTGATGCTATACTACGACGGAGGATTAGGGCCAAAGTCTTGTCCTCTGCAGACAACTTCCTCCAAGTCAGTGTGGTTCTTTCTTCAGTTTCTTTCAGTTTCTTTTCAGGGTGCTGATATTTTAAATACAATGCTAAGATGATGATGTGCCAAAAGCGTGTGTAGTTTCATATCTGCATAATTAAAGCCCCAACACAACTATTTGTGTCTGTTATCGGTCTGCCTCGTTAAAGTGTCTCATGTGCAGAGACAGCTTGTGTCCTGTTCATCATTTTACAGATAAACAAGGTCTCGCAAGTTGAAGTGAAAACTTCTCTGACCGACTACACAGGGAAGTAGCCTTTCCATATTAGTGAAACCTTTACTAAAGTATAACAACATGCTCCACTTTTGTCATTTGAGAACAGGCTGCTGCTGCTCTTCTGAAATAACAACTTTATTACTTTATTCTTTCAAAGCTTTAAGGGACTCCTTTCATCGTTTTCGCGCAGGCTTTCCGTTCAGCATTAGTTACAGCTGAAGATGAGTTGTACATGTTATAGTAACAGAGAAGAGGAGAAGACGGCTAAAAGACCCCAAACAGCTCACTGCTCATCTTTATTGCAGCCGAAATGTGTTGTGCTCCATAAGATCCTTCAAGGGAAACATAACTGATCTAACTTTCTCTATTATTCACCTTAAGGATGATCATCTCAGCATTTGACAGTAACATTTATTACTTCAAATGTAGACAACCAAAAGCTGTATGATTTTCATAGTCCTGTTGATGATATGGTAATGAGCACTGATGATGACTAAATGTGCAGCTCCCCGGTTCAGCTGCTGTGCTGACATTAGCTGAACAGAGACGATGTGTTTCTTTATCAATGTCTAGTTGGTGCTTTATTCTCAAATGTAATTTTAGAAACTGTTAAAAAATACCATAGACCATAAAACATACAGGCTCAAGGTGTTTCCTCAGTGGTAAACTACTGGTGTCATATTTCACACTTTGGACCCCTCCAACAGTATATCATCTGAAAGCTGCTGGTCAGACGGAAGGCTCTCACTTTACCTCAACATCTGTCGAATGATCTTCTCATAATGAAGCTGCCAAAATGATGATGAGCTTCTGAAATGTTAATGAGCTGAAAGGCTGTTAACCCGTCCGACAGGCGTCTGTGGCGCAGGCCCTGCATCGCTCCGTCATTAAAGATGGATGATTATTTTCAGAGGTGTCACCTCGCTATCTTGTTTCTGTCGAAGGCTGCAGACGTGTTAAGGTTGTGTATTAACGCGTTGCTACTGCAGAAACAAGTTTATTGATGCTGCAGTTAAGCCTCAGCATGCTTTCTCCTTTATTGAGTTTTTATAATTTCGTTGAAGTGAAAGCCAGATATCCCTACTGGATGTGAAAAGCAACGGTTTGTTTGTCCATTTCAAGTTGCCCTTCGGTGTAATATATAGAAAATGATGGAAGCTCTTAGCGGGGTCTTTGCAGCAACCTTTGAACAATCTCCTCTGTCTGCTGACAGTCCACAGTAATGAATGTGTACATGACTGTTTGAGTCTGGCTGCCAGACATTTAGTCTTAAAAAATGAAGTTAATTTATGGTTATTATTATTAATTACCAATTTGTGCCTTTTCTGCACCACTGTGTAATCATGATCTAGTCCAATATAGGGATGTTCCAGCTAATTGCCTATAGGCAGTTAAACAGACATTAAAATTCAGACTGACCAACTAGTCAAAAGGTAGGCTAAGACAATACTCAAAGAAAACTGTCAAAATTGAGCACAATGTGTTAAACATTTTTGTAAAGGTATGTATGTAATTTGTTCGTTAGCGATGCTAGCAGCACCAGCTCTCAGTCCTCCTTGATGGTTGAAGTCCAAATGCCTGTGCTTAAAGTGGTTACACATTGCTTCAGCCACATTTTCATCCCAGTTGTTTAGATCTAAACACTGCCAGATGAACTATCCCCGCGAAATGGGATCCGTTCACTCGGCTGGTTTACATCAGGGCAGTAGAGCCAGAGGAGAAGGCCCATTAAGGGGGCTACAGCCAGTCTACGGTCCCAGCTAGTGGGGTCACTGCGTTAGTTTGAGCACATCATTTGACTGGCTTTGTGGGCCGACATCAAAATATATACATGACTAATTAGTTTAAACCTTCTTTTTATTTTTGTGCCAACTAGCGAGTGTGACGTTGTTTCATTTTTTAGTCGCCTCACATGCTCTAGTGTCCTCTTTGTGCCTATTACCGTTAGCTAGCCACTCCCAGTTAACAGTGAAGGATTATCACTCCCTAAACATATCTCCTTTATTCTAAATGTGGGTCGTGGCAAAGAATGGGCAGTACCATCAAGATCAAAATAAAAAAAACTAAAAAAAAATCCAACAACATTCAACTTTCCCAGACCTCTGGTTTGGATTATATTATTACCTTGATGAATTTATCAGAAGTTGCAGACCTTAAACAAAGTGAAACTACTGCTGAAGTGGATTATCAAACGGTAAAGAACACACCTATCATTAATGCAGAGTGAAGTGTAAAGTTCACTAAGACATTTCCTCCCAATAGTGCATATGAGAGCATATCAGGAGTCATACAGCTCCACGGCGCCTGGACTCTGGACTTTGAACAGTAAACTGAGCGGTCAATAAGAAATAACAGCAGTGCTGTTATCAAGTCATAGATAGAGGAAAGACACATTCCGCCCTTAGCTGATAAACCGGTCGTCTGCATGAGTAACCATGAGACTATATCAAGTCGCAGAGCAGCAGCCGTCATTACAGAGACTATTCTATTACCATAGAAGATGTCCCCTGCCATCGTTTGGGAGGCAGCTATTGGAGAAACAGATCACAGCTGATCCGTGATCAGTTCGGATCATCCCCCACGACTCGGTCCTCATGTGGTCCGGGTATAGAAAAGTATCATCACGGTGTAAAACAGATGTACTGCTTCTAAATCCCTGCGCAGTGTCAGTGAAAAGAATAAAGTGTTTAACAAGTGTGTGTATGCGCTATGGAGATCCGCCGTACAAATATGAAGACAATTCAGTCTTTAGAAAATATATTGTAACTTAAGTGTTTGGCAAGTTAAAATGATGATGAGTGACGGCCCTCACTGAAACTTCGACCATCAGAAAACAGTGCAGCAGGTTTATGCTTCATAAACTCCAATATTGATTTAATCTACTATGCACTATCCAAACAGCAAAAAGATAATATTCCACTACTTTCCCCTATTCCAATAATAGTGGAAAACACTCAGATACGGTTGAAATAAACAGGAAGTGAGAATATTTCCCCTGCTGCTGGTCGAGATTTATCGATTTATCTGGTTAGCGTCCCATTTCCACTCCAGGAAGCAGATGTAAAACCAAACAGTATTTTTTGACATTTTGACACATACCGATAGCTCTGAGAAACAATCTCTTGTTTGCCTATCTGCAGGGGTGATAGGTCTGATTGATGCAGCCTGGTTGTTATTTTCAGATGTTTCCTCACTGTGTTTGCAGAAGCAGGAAACCACTGAGGCTAATGTAAATGTTAGAAAAGTTCTGACTTGTTTTTAAAGCCTCTGCTTTGACTGCTCACCAGAGCATGACTCACAGAAACAACGACGACGGTGGGAACAAAAAGGTACCATGAATAAAAACAATACTCTGCATGGAGGTGTGAAATGACCCCTCGATGATTCTTCATTCACGTTTGCATCAACTTAAAAAAGAAGTGAGTGGATCACATCACTAATTCAGCTGTCGTTATCTCATGAGAATAGGATGTGAAAGAGAAACTGAACTTTCAATTCAAAAGTACAATAGGAAGGAATCACACAGATATACAAACAGGAAGTGGTTGACAGTTGACATTTAGTTTGATCAGACTGGAATATCGTCATGAGAAATAAATACGATAATATTGCTCGGCACATTCCCAGACTGAGGTAACAAAAGTGCTTCTACACTGCAGGTCACACACTGATGGTAGAGGTTGCTATGTGAAGTGTCTATCATAAGTGAGTAATCCCATTCAGAGACACGCCGCAGATGAAGCAGCTGGAGCAATTCAGGGTTAAATATCTTGCTCATGGACACATCGGACATGTTGCTGCAGGAGCTGAGGATCGAACCCCCAACCTTCCCGGATGAGAGACGACCGACTGTACCAACTGAGCAACAGACGCCCATATGTGAAGCCCCCACTGTGAAATCACAGACTAGTACACTAATGTTACACCGCTGCAGCATCAACTTGAAAGTACAAAGATGTAATGGCAGCAGAGATTTGTTGTGGATTCACAATCTGCAAAGGGCTTACGATTCACTCACATTTTGATAGAATCCTCTCTGCTTTCACAACACAACGGTAATACTCTCCTGTCGCTGGATATAATTGGCCTAATCTGTCCATTTTCCAAAATGATGATACTTTTATTGCAGATTTCCATCAATAAAACTCCTAATTTTTTTCAAAGATGTTCCACATTAAAAGAAATCCAGCAGCTCTAATGGTTACTCTGTGCACTAACCAAGCGGGTGAGGCCAATGTGCAAGTGCAAACTCTTCCTCAAATGTCCACCTGAGGCTGGCTGCAAAAGCCTCAGAAATCCCATTAACAGCCATATTGATGTGCCTATTTTGAAAGCAGACCTTTTTTTCACAGCTTGGTTCAAAACACATTTGGTCGGAATAGTTCATAACTTTAATAGTACACATTGTACAGGGAGCTACATTTTATAACTCATCTGTTTTGATTATATGAAGAGATACACATAATCAGGGGAGTGGCTCAGCTCACTGACAGGCCGGTGCATTGTAGCTGTTTGCCAAGAAGCTTAAGAGGCCTGTTGCTTGGATGACCCATAGATGCTTCGGAGAGGTGTGCTTCGGCACGGTACAGTTCAGGCACGAACACAAGCACACAGGTAAACAACGTTATGAAGAAACCCGGAGTGTTCTGTCTGTATCTAACATGACTCAAAGTAAAGACACAAAGCAGCAGTCATGTTCTCTGACGTGAGGACACGGACTCGACCGCGCGTCTCTTTTATTTTTTACATGTATTTACGGCTCTATCTGATTAAAATGACTCAAAATATGACACAGAGTCATAAAGTAGCTGTCATGTTCTCTGTGTTATTCTCTGATGTGCAGACGCAGACTCGACTGCACATCCCTTTTGCACGCTTCATAATTACATAAAGCCATGCATGTGCTGTGTTATGAAGTCATGTAAGTAAGAGGTAACCGTGCTCAGGCCCGGTTTGTCCTGGAGCAGTGTGACCGCAGGACGTGCAGGCCAACGGGGGAATGGGGGGGCAATCGTGCTTAAGGTCCGACAACATTGCCAGTGTGACCGCGCCCTTAGTCTCAGTGATGTCACCCATTGGTTAGTGAAGGGGAGTTTTAATTTTGCATTGCTCTTATATTTCAAAATTAATCTTTTTTTTTTTAATCACCTGCCATACAGTGTGTGAATTTATTATCATCTATTCAGACCCAAATAGTTTTTTGGCCCAGGTTGTAAACATGTTTATTTCTGCTCTCAAAATGATCATTTTGGTATAATGGGTGGAATGTGACCTCAGGGGATTTTGCAGCCAGCCTCAAGTGGACTCTCAGGGAACTGCAACAGAACACCTTACAGTTAGATTAATAGTCTTTTAGAAAAAACGTCAAGCTGCCAACCTTCATCCAAACACATTTCCCCCTGGAGTTCTGGTGCTTGTTTTATCAGCAAAGGTTTAAACAAAGCTCCGGCATGTCTGACTAAACATCCACATCTCATTTAGACAAACAGATGAGCATTGTTCCAACATGATCCCATGCAATCCAAATCTTAGAATAGGTTCACAGTTACTCACGGCCGCCCACCATGCTGTATTTTGGTGGCCAGTACACTTAAACTTAAATGGAATTTTATCAGTTCAGTTAGAAAGATTCTCGCCATAGATTTGACAATTTTTTTGCGAAAATGGAAACACAGTTCAACTTGGCACTAATGGCTCTGCTATAAAGAGGCTCCGTGGGTTAGCTGAGCAACATGCCACAGCTTTCCAGCGCAATCATAACATCAGCAAAGTTTTAGGCTGAAAGGAGGAGGCTGGGATGGTGGAGGTAAAGCTTTGCCAGCAGCAGCGCACTGTGAGCAGCAGTTAAGTGTTGCAGGGATCAATAAGAAGGAAGTTATATTTGAACGGCCCGCTTAGTCATGAGAAAGGGCTGTGATTGGTTTGTGCGTGATTAGAAACAATGATTCAATCAGCAGACAGTCAGCTGATTACAGTTTGACTATACCGTGTCCAAACGGAGCTTAATTTACAGTATGACATGTCCAAATTGAAAAAGATGTACCTTTGTAGTCTACTGTATGTCTGTTATTAAACCAAGGCCCGGGGGATGAATGTTTCTGAAGGCTCTGTGTGAACATTGATGCTGTTGTTGTTGTTGTTGTTGTTGTTGTTGTTGTTTGTTCTATCCTTCTCCCTCTATCTCACATTCCAAGTCTAACACAGTTGCAGCAGATATCTGATCAACATGAGTCTGGTTCTGCTCGAGGTTTCTGCCTCTTAAAAAGAAGTTTATCCTTCCCACTATCCTTTATCTAAATATTGCCATGTGCTTTACTCATGGTGGATTAATGTTGGGTCTGTGTAAGTAGGCCTAATATAATGCCTAGTCTAGTCCAGAGCTGCTCTTTCTGTTTAGCGTCTGATATAAACAAACATATATTTGTTATGAATTGGTGCTATACAAATAAAGATTGATTGATTGACTCTAACTGGAGTTATCCCTGCTGTTGAATTCATGCCAATGTGTGAATAAGAAACCCCTAAGAAGATAGACCTATACATTTGTTTGTTTTTTAAATAAAATAAATCAACGTTTCCATTCATTGTGTAATTTTAACCAGTTTCACCTAACCTAATTATAGCTTATATTGGGTCAATATTAGGTATATCTTAACGTTTTAAATGATATTAAAGTGATCTTTTGTGAGGTTAGTGACTGTAATATAATAATAACAATACCAGAACATTCATGTTTTTTTCAGAGTTTCATAAACAGTCTTTAATAAGATAAAACAACAATAGGATTACAATTGGTTTCTGATTTCTCAACAGTGTCTGGTGTAACGTTGTTTACGTACCAAACTAAGTTATATGGATGAAGAAACGTAAAGCTGAGAGCCTCGAAATGATGTCAACAAGCCACCACAGTCCCCCCCCCCCCCCCCCCCCCCCCCCCGGTTAGATGTAAGACTTCACATTTGTTTACTTCTCATTCCTCTTTTCTGGTTCTGTGAAGCGTAAGCTGCAAACCTGGTCCACATCCAAACAATTGTTGTTATGAAGGAGCAATAACAGGCGTCTCCATACCTGACTGGCTTTGTGGAACTGTTTCTTCAGCCCGGCCACAGACATCTTCACCCCGCGCGTCACGCTTCCTCTCCTGTAAATATGTTCCACAAAATAACCCCCGAAGAAGAAAAGTTACAAATAGATGTATGTTAGAGAAAAGCCTGACGGACTCCACCACACTGCACTCATCAGTCAACACCGTTCAACACTGTGGCTCAGTCTGAGAGGAGTCAAGTTCACACAGCGCAGCCCGACAGAACCGGAAATAAGGTTATCTCTTAGAAATAAAAGTTTCAATTTAGACACTAGAAACTTGTTTTGTTAACAGAAAAGTAACATGAAACGTTTTTTGTGAAGGAGGAATGTTCTGTCGAATAGTCTACTGCGAGTCTGAAGTAATTTTTTATTCATTCATTTATCCACTCGTTCTACTTAAAGCTAATGTTTGCAGCAATGGAGTCAAAGAAAAATTTTCCCAACAATACAATGTATTGTAATGTAGGCCTATCGTATGGTATCCACTGGTGGATGTTGCATCATTAAATGTCTTATAGATGCACAGCGATGTAGCATAGGTTATAGCTTAGTTCATAAGCTTGATGTTTACACATAATAAAATCTGACAGGGAACAATGTGAGTAAGAGCAAACGATCAGCTTTGAGTCTGATTGGACACACAGGTGCTGACAGGAAGTGACCAGAGGCAAAGCACAACATTGAGGGCAGTTCTTGAGAGCTCTAATCAGTATAGAAACCATCTTATAAGTCGTCGTTATCAAACAAAAACCATCGTCACAACCATCATCATCATCAATAATATGGAGACCATCATCATTAAGTTAGTAGGTATTCATGAAAGAGCTGGGTCTTTAGCTTTTTCTTAAAGGTGCAGAGGGACTCTGCAGATTGGATGGAGTTCTGTAACAGGCTTACAGAATCATCATCCCATTTCAAAGGAACAATCAATGTCATATAAAGTGATTGTTTCTTAAGGTAAGAGATGCTAACTTAGTCTCTTATCATCTCTCCAGTCAGTGACGCTACAGTTGTGTCATTCGTTAAAGTCGGAAGCGTGTGTGCTGAATGACTTTCGCTCAAATCGTATCGTAGGACTATTTCTGAACATAATGTTTGTTCATAGTTTACACGTATATTTTGTGACACGGCTTTTTTTTTAAAAATCTTTGAATGCTAGGCCTGTCGGAAAGTTTAATTTACAAAACTTGGTCAGCATCCTATAATTGAAAGCTTAGGCAAAGTCTTACCAGCAAACAGGGCTTTCACTGTATTTATTGTCCCTGACACATCTAAAGGAAATCCTGAAATACACTGTAGAGACACTAATGATGAATCCTAAATAACTCCCAACTCGAACAGTTTCTTAACACTTGCTGTCTAACACTTTAAATCTTCCCCTATCTTATTTGTGATCTTATTAAAGCCTATATTGTTTCATGTATAAAGTGTAAGGGGAACACCTTACCTTAACACCTATTTCAGTGCTGTATACATACTATTATAATTTTTTTTACTTGGCTGTCCAATGTACTTCAGGTGAATTGATTCGTGATACATATCTTATTTTGGAAATCAAAACCGGAACATGAAGTTGCACATTCCGGCTTTACCTGGTGAATGGCAGAGGAGGAGAGGGTTTCCTGAATAGCAGAGATGTCGCCACTTCTGAAAGCTCATTGGCTGACAGCTGCTCGTGCGAAGGAAACCACGTAGAGCGAAGATGACTTCAGAGAGATCGGAAGTGTCTCTGCAATCGACTGACGGTAACAGGAATGGAAAATAAATAAAAGATTAAGCCTACCTCTGTTTGTTTTACTGCACATGTCGTTAACAGACTAAACAGAAGTTTCAGTGAAAAATAAGGTTCAAGAAAGTTTTACAATGAATTTATCCAAATGTTAAGTAAACTCTTCATTTGTCGAAAAGGACATCAGGAAATCAGACAAAAATAGAAAGAAAAGTCTGATACATTGTTGACCAAAGCTTAGGCTACTTTCTATGTCTTCAAATTTGAATCAAATGCAATTCAAAACATCACAGTGGAAACACTTCAAAGGATAATATCAATGCTTAATTATTTATTCAGTTTATTAATTATTTATAATAAATAATAAAACATCATTGAACTTCTTCTAGATTATAAATCTCTGACTGTCCTGGTTAAGACCGACAGATAAACAATTAGCAGCACATACAAACATGAGATCAATAATTATAATGCATTACACAAGACGAAACAACAAACATAAACAGTAAATATGAGTCAGTGCTGGATGGGACAGATCTTATTTCTTATCTAAATCACAGCATTACTCTTCCGCCCCCTTGTGGTGCAGTATTCATGTGCAATTCAACAGATTCAGATGTACCAATAAAACTTACTAATGATCATCAGTATTTATTACTCAGTGTATTTATTAAGATGTTACTACAGGAAATATGTGAATAGCTTTATAAAATACAAACTTCAGAACAAAATGACTTCTACAGTAAAAAGTCAGTTTTCAGTAGACTCATCTTGAACTCTTCCAGGGAGACTGTCTTTAAGTCTTCTACAGTAATCTTGTGGTATTTTATACCAAGCTTCTTTAAGCACTTCCCAGTGTTCTTCTTTGGAGCGGCTGTGGCTCAGTGGTAGAGTTGATCGTCTCTCCACTGGAAGGTTCAGGGGTTCGATCCCCAGCAATCGAGCAACATGTCGATGTGTCTTCGGGCAAGACACTTAACCCCAAGTTGCTCCTGCTGCTACGTCAGTGTGTCAATGTGTATGAATGGATTAGTTAATAGTGATGGACACTTCTCACAGCAGCGTCTGCCATCAGTGTGTGACGGGGTTTGAATTTGTGGTGTAGAAAGCTCTTTGAGTTGTCAGAAGACTAGAAAAGCTTAAGTCCATATCACATTTGAATGAATGAATGAATGTTTTTATTTTTTCATTTTGGTCATTCATTAAAAGAATAACAAGAGTCAAAAATATTTGTGCAAATAGTCCACTTACAGAAATAGAAACAAAAAAACTTTACATGTTTACACTTTCACACAATAACATTCAAACATTCAATGACCAAAAAAAGGAACAGGCTGAAGCACAAGGCTTATTTCTGCCTATCCTGTAAAATCCTTCATATAAGTCAGAACATAAGAATCCAACAAAAATAAAACACAAACAAAAAGTAGATAAACTCTAAAGCATTTTTTAAGTATTGATCATTTCATGTTGTAATCACTAATTAATTATTTAGCATTTTAAGTTTTTTTTTTAAAACAGAGAACTACACAATTTAAACTCATCACTCAGGCAGTTCCATAATTTTACTCCTCAAACTGAGGTGCATCTGTATTTTATGTTGATTCTCGCTTTGTTACAAACATACATGACCTCTAAAACATTAAGGCTGTATTGTATTTCCTTCACTGTCCAGGTGATCCCAGACTGCCTCTCTAATAGTCGTGTAGTGACCAATTTTAACAAACCCAAGACTGTTTAGAAAAGTCATTTGAGGGATGAATGTGGAAGCTTTCGGACGCGTGCTTAGCTCAAAGAAATTAACACAGTTCATTGATGATTCGATTTGGATATTTCAATCCATTTATTTTTAAACACTTCTTATCAAATAAAGGAAAATATGACGAACCGCTGCTTATAAATAAACAAACAAATCCGCGTTGGATGCGTTTAACTCCGACAGGCTGACACGGTAAAAAAAACTGTTTGCCTTCATTCAATCACCTGTCCCACCTCACCTGGAGCCTTGCTTTAACCACAACATCCGCCCAGGCTACACACAGTGCCCAGTAGAGGGCCAACACACACAACCGCAAGGAAAATAGCATCACACAAAACAAACACCTCATTTGGCTCCAACAAGTCGGTTCTGGACTTTGTGGAAACTAGTCCATGACTGTCAGTGTCTTATCAGCTGTTTCTCTCCAAACATGTTTTCACTGCATTAACAGTCCACCTGGGATTGTTGCCATGCTGAAAGAAATAATAATGTTCCCAATCAGACGCTTTCCAAAAGGGATGGCATGATAAATTAGAATAACAATGCATCGTCAAATCTCTTTTTCCTACAGTAGAAACATGATTGATCAAAATTAGTTTTCATTTACACAATAGCAAAGAGTTTCTACAGTTACTTTGATTAACAATTACTTAATGAGTATGAGGTAAATTAGTTGTCTATAAATCTACTCAAGTAAAAGTAAAGAGTATGATCTAAATGGCTAACAGGTTACCCCGAGCACAGCCTGCGTACACGTTCTCAGGAGCGCACGGTTGCAGGAACATAACATGAAAAATAAATCAAAACTCCTTGGCACACGGGAAATAACTTTACTGTATTTGATTGAGAGCATATTTTATTTTCAGTGTGCCACATTTTGATTTATTTCAAAATCTACTGAAGGCACAGAGTACTTGGACATTACCACATGCTTTAGGGGCTAGAGTTGAAAAATAAATACAAGGGTGGCTTTGGTCACCCTTGATTGGCCACCTCAGGTCCAACCCAAAGAACATAAACTATGATTTGGCTATTTACCTTGTCAGAGGTGAGGCTTAAGCTGTGTTTTCTTTGCATGTCCTGGTTGAATATTTTCTTTTTTCTCCTATTAGTGCCTTACATTGTCATTAAATACTTGTCTAATTTATTAAATATGACAACTGAGGAAAGGAAAGAGGCCATGAAAATTGGCAAGCAAACTCCTGCTTGCCATGAACTGACTGGCAATGTGTTGGTAGTCACACATTTTCAATAAACATATTTTTGCATGTTAGTGCAGGAGTTTGATTGCAATTTTTGAAGTACTTTAAATTGTGACTTTGGACATTCATCTTTTTGTTTTCTCAAAGAATTAAGCTAAACGATTTTTATTATGCCACTCTGTTGTATTACATCAAAGTAGGTTTGATCAGTGGATTTAGAAAGTGTAAATAAATTCAATTAATTCATGTGTGTGTACGCAAACTAAAGTAGCGTCAAATAGTCAAATAGTCAAGTTTAATGCCTAATAAAATCATGACTTTTCATTAACACTTTGGTTTTATATGGATTAAACACAAATAAAGGATTTTACAAAATTATTTTATTGAAAAACATTCCTTATTAAGACAACAATGAAAGCATGTAACTAAAGGTTTAAAGACATCTGCACTGTTTTTTAAAGATGTTTCAATATGCTGCTTATACCAAGAGCTTCTTTTGAGTTGTGATGGAGAGATCAATGAATTGGAAATCTCAGAAAAGTCTGTAACTGCTTTTGTATAGCACTAGGGGGCAGTACAGGCACGTAGAGCAGCTTCTAGCGAACGGGAGTAGGGATGTGATGTACACCAGCAGGGGGCAGCATAGCATCAGTTCTCCCTCATGTCTTTGCATGCCTGCTGTGGTGAGAGTTGACCACCATACGATTTTAATTTGTTTTCACTGTGGGATAAAGGTTGAAGGATGTTACACTGGTTTTGGGATTCTTACTTTAAACTCGTGTTTCTAAACTGCTCGATGGTGAGGGTCAAACTATGTAGAGGATAAAGTATCTATGTTGTTGATGGCACTTAAATGACTTTGGGGATGTTGCCATCCCAAGAAGGAAAAAAAAAAACTGCCTCATAAAAACTAAAACTTTCACTTAAGCCTTCCTCCTCTCTCCTTCCTCTCCGCCTCCTCATCCTCCTTCAGCCTGCAGAGTTTTTGGAACACAAAAGTCATCTGCTGTCCATCTGGCCACTGTTCTGGGCGGTAATTCCCCCTCATATTCCTCAGCTTCCCAAGAACCCGTGGACAATCCATTCTCCCCACCCTGCACTGCCTTACCCTCCAGTTCCACTCCCCCCCCCCCCCCCCCCCCCCCCCCCCAACAACCCCCCTGCCGACCCTGATCCCCTGTCCCAGGACAGAGGGGTGGGATCCGGTGTCAGTGCCCCAGAAAGACCCCTCTCTCTGGAACATGTGGGGGATCAGCAGCAGTGTTGTTCGGAGGGCTCAGTTTCACTGTTTGGGGTTTCTCACAGCAGAGTGTGGGTATCCCTGACTTTCCCAGGTGCTGCTCGCAGCAACACTCACTTTCAGGATCACTGTCAGATCTTACGTAAAGCAGAACAGTTCGTATGCAGTTGTTGGTTTAAACGTAACGTTCAGCATGTCCGAAGCCGTCCAATTGTTGCAACTGGGGCTCGGCTGGAATGCCGGCCCTCTGTGCCTGAGGGATGGTGCTGTGATGTGTTTTGCTTTATCTAAACTTGGCTGTATCCTGGAAAGTCAAAAGCCCTTTCACAATGTGATTTTTTTTTTGCTGTGTGAACCTGACTAAACAAAGGAAATGAAAGAGGCTTCTGTAAGACTCGTTCTCATGATGGACCACCAACCTGTTCCTGCACTTATTGTTTTGGAGAATAAATGAGATAGACATCTTGCTGGACTGCTGCCAGGGCGACAAAATATCATAAATGAAGCTTTAAGGCATTTATTCACAATTGATTTTTGAACTATAATTTGCCAAAAAAAAAAAGAAAAAAAAACAGGTCCAAAAAGAAAACCATCGGCCTGCATTTTGATTCTTGATTGTATTTTTTGATTGAACCTCTGCAGTGGCAGAAGTCAGACTCTCAGGTGTGAGGTACTGAATTAGGAAAAAGGGCGTTCAAGTATGCTGCTCCCTCTTCTTGGGATCGGTTGCAAGATACTTTAAATCTTCGGGAGCTGGTTTCCTTGAATGTTTTTAAAGGTTGTCTAAATATCTGACTGTAGATGTTTTAGCTAACTCGTATTGCGTCTTTTTGATCGATTTGTTGCTGATGACTTATGACAGATTCTGATGAATGGTTCTTTTTGTGATTCCTGTTTTATGTTCATTGTTGTTAAGTGTCTTTATGTCTGAAACCCTGTAATTGTGCTGCTGCCTGTCTTGGTCAGGACGCTCTTGCAAAAGAGATTTTTAATCTCAATGAGACTTTTTCCTGGTTAAATTAAAAAAAATATATATATATTTCTAATATAAAGTTGGTAGTATTTTACAGTTCATTTTGGTTTCTCTTAATAAATATTTTTTAGAAATTGTCGTTATTCACATTAAAGTCAAAAGTCTGCTGAGCCTAATTCATGTCCACTTGTTTCTTTCACTTATTTTACATCTGATCTCCTAACAGTAATGTAGGTCCAATCACATTCTTCAAATGGCCATGCATATTTTTATTCCTGATTAGACTTCTTTATAGATTTTTTTTCTTCCTACTTAATCTCTTTCTTTACATCCACTTTGTTGCGCTTTGTTTGTTTTATTAAATCATCTTTGGTCATTTAATGTGTACTGAAGTACACAAGGATTCACAAAAAAGAAAAACTTGGTGCGCAGTGAATTTAGATTTGATGGGCGATGCATGTTGGCTGGTGGAACTAAGGATGCATTCGTGGGCTGCAATAGAAGGAGCATTCCAAATGGGACAGCCTTTACCGTTACTGGCCTCCAAAGGATGCGGCCCCTTAAATGGTACACAGCCATGGACTCGTTCACGCTTTGAGGCATGTACCCTTTAAGTATGTCAGTGTGAGGGCTGTCCCACTCTCACATCATCAAGTGTGTGAGCGCTCTGATGAGGACTTTAGGATGCCAAATTACTCACTTTTCTGTGAGTGCACATATCTGCAGATTGTCTTTGAACACACCTCCGGGATGACGGTAGCATGTGACATCCTGCCCTCTCTGCCTGCGTTTGGTTTGGGTGGTTTTTTTTTTTTGGCTGAATCTCAAACTCTACACTCATGGACTCACGGACTTTGAGGCAACATCATCCACTGCTTCAGGGCTCTGATGCAGAATCTTCACTGAGAAATTACGCACTTTCCATGAATAGTCATATCCGCAGACTTTCCTGTGGGACTTGCACAGATTTCTTTGCATACTTGGTGATAGTATGTAGGACTGGATCATCCAGCCCCCCCACTAAATATTAACAAATGTTCGAATATTGAAGCAGTAGCCATTAAATATGCTTAAAAAACATAAATGTAATCATAGCAAGTATGGATGTGACACAAAACTAAAATATGTTTTTTTTTAAACTTTTGATAGTTTTCTTAAATAGATAAACACTGTAATGAAATAAATGCAAACACATAATTAAGGTGGACTTTTCCCCTTATTTAATGTTGCATGTGATGCCATGACAGTGTCACACATCTTTTAGACATATCAAGCCCTCGTAAACTCAAACATCACACGCCTGGTGCCATTAAAGTCTGCGAGGGTTCAATGCTGAGGCTTTAGGGCCAATCTTCCTGGATCAGGACAAGCAGGCAGATTTTTGAGGGACATCAGGAAACTGTCTACACTTGAGTTAATCAGGCTTCAGCTTATTTAAGTGACATCCATTTTAACAGCTCTCTCTCCTTTCTCCCTCCGAGGCCTCCACCAGCTGCTTTGGTTGTGCTTCTAGATTTTATTTGTATTTGTCACTCACTACACTCCTCCATACTTGATGTCTCTAACTTACATATTAGTCTTCATGGTACGATAAATTCATCTCTTTTTCTCTGACTTAGAGACAGTTTGTGACTGTAGATTTCAAAGAAATCCAAATATTTTGTTCAAGGCACCGTTTCCTTTTTGCAGTGTTGAACGTGTCCTAAAAGCTATCAGTGTGTTTCAACAATCTCTTGCAGGAGAGGCTCCATCTTTTCCCGAATCTGTTCCATATTTACCACTTAACCATTTTTTGAAAAGTGGTTCACTGTTTCTTAAAAATAGCCCAATAGATACACGTTGTTCCAGAAACAGATACAGCTCTGTGGAGGAAGCTGAGCAAGTGCTCCACCTCTACAGATCAACCAGGTTCTCTGCTGAATGTGTCGCCTACATGCAGCACACAGGAGGGACTGAAATAACCCATTGTGCCCTCTCTGAGTGGTACTAGATTTCTGCAACGTGCCAGAGAAAAAGGATGGGGGCCACTTGTCAGAACTGGGTTTTTCAGCTCCTAAGTGATGAGGAACCGCTCTGCAGGCTCGCTAATGTACAGTAAATGTGATGGGTGGGTTGGATTGTTGAGTTATGCAAGGCTTTCAGCCCTCTGTAATAGTGCAATACTTTGGCATGTTGTGTAACAGATTTGTCCTCCTCGCTTTTTTCAATGTGGGCCCAACGATACTTCCACTGTCCCCGGTCCATTTCCATCCCTGCCCTTTAACTTTCCATAGCAGTATGACAGCGATTTATTCAGCTCTTCAATGGCTACGAGAGCTCTTTTTTGGGGGGGGGAGGGGGGGGTGCAGTTTGTAATCACTACCATATCTGACATACTTTCATTTTGTCATGTCAAAATAAAGGATCAAAAAATGAAGATGTAGTCAAAACACAATTTATCAAACTACAATGACATATGTCTGGCCTAATGTAAAACAACATATTACTGACATAGTGATACCTGAAGAGGAGGCGGTATGGAGGGGTGGTCTCTTTCTGCCGTGTAACTGGCCTTTGATTGATTCTCCAAAATAACTAATTAACGCTAACCAACTCTTTAGATAGATTTCGGCATTAACTTTTAAGAGTTTAACTAAACAACAAAAAAACAGCAGTTCTTACCTTCCAACGCCGACCCTTCAGCTGAGTGCTCAGATTCAATGTTTCTTTAGTCACAGAAAGTTCAAATGATGATTTACTCAGAAGGCCTGTCATGAGACTCAGGATGTTGTTTCCAGAAAAATAAAATATGTGTTGTGTTTTTTTTAAAACATGACTTAAGGGGGCGCTGGTAGCCTAGTGGTTGGTGGGCGTGCCCCATGTACGGAGGATGAGGCCCCTTCAAGCAGGCAGCCCGGGTTCAAATGTGACCTGTGGCTCCTTTCGTGCATGTCTGTCCCCACTCTCCCCCCGCCCCCCCCCCCCCCCCCCCCCCAGCTCTGATTACTGTCCTGTCTCTAAATAAAGACATAAAAAAGATAATAATAATAATTAATTACAAAAAAAAAAAAAACAGTCTAGAAATTTTGGAGGCAAATATCTGGGCAATAAATGTGTGAAGTAAATTAGGAGAAACAACATTTTCTCTGCGTTGAAGACATTGTTCTCCTTCCAACAGTCTTTTGCTTTGTGTCTGTTTAGAGGTTTATCAGTATTGCTCCTCCTCACGTTGAGTGTTACAAGGCCTAGAGGGAGTTTGCCTGGATCAGATGATACTGCTGCTGCTGTGGAGAGGCAACAAGCACACTCTTAAATCCTCCTCTTTATGAACGTTGTTTCATATACCGTGTATTTATATCTGAATGTGTACATTAAAGAAAAGACTGCATTTTAATAGTGCAGAATACAGGAAAAAAAATGTATGTAATCAGTATGCAGTATGCAGTGTGATTATTTATAGATACATATCTATACAGTATATAAATGGATGTGAGTTTGTATTGTTCTTTTCTAGTCTTCTGACTACACAAAGTGCTTTTACACCACAGGTCACACCTACACATTCACACACTGATGGTAGAAGATTCTATGTACAGTAACCATCAAAAGTATCTAACCTATTCATACACATTCATACACCACCAACAAAGCAGTGGGAGCAACA
Organism: Labrus bergylta; assembly: GCF_963930695.1. Lineage (NCBI taxonomy): Eukaryota > Metazoa > Chordata > Actinopteri > Labriformes > Labridae > Labrus > Labrus bergylta. The sequence goes on from NC_089197.1 coordinate 5,364,326, forward strand.
TGGGGTTGGCGTTTCTAAAGTTTGGTTGGGGCCCTATAGGTAAAAATCTATTGAGGGCCCCCTGCCCGCTATCACATCTCCCAGTGTCCTGACGCTCTTCCTCTTTCCTTTTTCACTCCTCTTCATTTTCCTTCGGTGAGTTTCATTGACAAACTTTGGTTGAGAGATGAGATGCTAATCAGTTACAATGAGAGTGAGTGCTGTCAGATGGGGCCCCATTAGGGAGGTTTCCTACCCCTGGGGGCCCCTATGTAGCCTGGGGCCCAAAGCAGTTAGCTGCCTTGCCTGTTAAGAAGCAGCGCCTCTGGGGTTAAGTGTCTTGCCCAAGGACACATCGGATATGTGACTGCAGGAGCTGGGGATCAAACCCCCACCTTCCACTAAAGACACGATCATCTCTGATATTTATGCATACACACTGTACATGCACCTGTGTGTGTGTGTGTGTGTGTGTGTGTGTGTGTGTGTGTGTGTGTGTGTGTGTGTGTAATAATGAGAGGAATAATGGTTGTGTGTGTGTCTTGTATTATTGGGTATGAAATCGAATGGGCCGAGTCTTGTAAACATATGGCTTTTTATTTAATTTGAATGGATATTGTGACAACAAATCAAAGGAAACATGATCACCTATCAACATATGTTCGTTTTTGTTTCTTTTTTTTTGTAAACAAATCCAAACAACAAACAATGTGGGATCTGGCCCATTGTATTTAAATATAGACGGAAAACAATATGCAAAATACAGAGCAAAACGGAAAAAAAGCGAACAATGGTGAAATTATTAGACGTGTACAACACAATTTTCTTGTTCATTTATTTTGGAAAAAAAAAAAAAAAAACATGTAACATGTTAGTGGTTAAATTTGTTGTACAGTATATTTTTTGGTTTCTTTAAGATAACAAATAACACTATTCACAGAATATACAGTTCAGTAATCATTGTGTTTACCAGTTCTGTTTTAGGATGTGCTCATGTGTGGGGGCCATTATCGTAAATTGCATTTTCAAAGTTATTTTTCTCAGTGTTTGACTCATTCACAGTACATGCTTCCAGCCTCCAGACTCAGCGTATTTTAAGCTGTTGGTCTAGTCGTTCAGATCCTGCAAGCAACCACACAAACAATACAGGAGCAATGCGTTCATCAAGTCTCATCCCATGAGCAGATTTCTTTACAGAAGCACCACCAAAATCCAAAAATATTTCCTTTCACCCCCGATCAGCCGGAAGTATTTTTTTTATTTTGTTCAGTGACTTGATCATATTTTACAAGAGCCCCCGGCTGAATACTGCTCATACACACAAAGTAGATTAGACTGGGCGGGCCCTTTTTAATACTGCATACCCCACATACAGCACGAAGGGGTTTCTGTGGACTGGAAAAAAATCTTTGGTCAACTTTAGCAGTATGCAACAACCATAACAGTAGAGACAAGTCATAAAACACCATACAGTAACTTATTGTTCAAGTTCACAACACGATAGCTTTTTCAACAAAGACGCTTTTTGAACACCGTTGTCCAAATGAATGAAATGACACAAGTGTGGTTTTACTTCACTACTGCTTTTTGATCAAGACAATATGCACAGCTTCATAGGAAAGATGAAGACATCCGACGACAAAAAACACTTGAAAAATCTCTCACATGATACTGTTTCATGGCTCAACTCTCACTAGGACAAAACGTGGAAAAAAATCAGTTCACACATAATTATTTCTTTTGATTTAAACGGGGCTGGCAGGCAAACCAATAAGAAGAAATCAGAACGGGATAACAATGAAAGATTGAGATTTGTTAAGCTTGCATTTCTCAATGTTGGAAAAAAGAATGCATTGAAAACTTTGAGTGTTTTCTATATTATGATGCATAACACACACAGATACATGTTATGCTTTTTATAAATTTTGCCTCATGTTGCTAAAGAAAGTTGCTTTCTCAGAACACAGAAACTTGGGATTTTATCTTCTTTTCATATTCCTTAAAAAATGGATGGACTATGGTACAGTATGTATTCAAAAAGTGCTGATTGGTGAGCCTTAAGGTCCCCGAAAACAATAAAATGAACATTGTAACAAAGGAAATATTGGCATTGGAGTTCGAGTTTCTACTCCTGGTCCATTGCTGCACCTGAGCTAACAGTCAGGTTTCGATGAAGGTTCGGGTTCTGGCTGTGCCTGTTTCTGCTCCGCACAGAGGAGAAGGACGTATCACAGCCGGGGACTTTACACTTGTGGAGCAGTCGGAGGTGGACAGTCTTGTAATGGGCTCTGAACGTGCCCTTGTTGCTGTACACCTTTTTACACACATGGCAGGTTATCGGGGATCCTCCACCACCACCTCCGTGAAGCCCACCTTGTCCTCCTCCCATGGTGCCCAGGGTCCTTTCTCCCCCGAGTGCCAACTCCTCCCCCCCAGGCCTCCCCACACTAATCCCATCGTAGCTTTCATCGCTGTCCTCTTTCGCGAGGACCTCTTCGTCCTCTTCTATCCCGTCCCCTTCTTCACTGCCGGCCCCGTCAGAGTCCCAGGAAGAGCGGGCACTGCCGCTCCCACGAGGTGGAGCAGAGGAGGAGGTACTCAGATCCAGGACCGCCCCATCCTCCCCACTTCCACCACCTTCTCCTAATCCCTCCATCTCACGTAAAGGAGATGCCTCAGCGCTGTATGTTGCTGTAGACATTTTGCTCATAGGGAAGACCAGGCCCATGCGGTTGTGGCCCCGGAAGATGACAGAGGTCTGGCTGGTAGGGTCTCGATGGGTCAGATCTCTGTCCTGCTGGTCTTGGCAGTAGTCCAGGCCCACAGAGTCTCTATCTCTACACTGGGATGAGGGTGAGTAGAGCGTGTTAGTTGGATTGAAGGAATCTTTGGTGAGCAGTTTGTGGTGCAGATTCAAATTTGCACTGTGTCTGTTGAAAGAAAAAAGAAATCTGCATCAGTAATCAGTTAAACCTTAACAAAGTGAAAATCTCATGTCAGACAAACCTACTGTTAAATGATTTTAAGGAGATACAGTACATAGCCAAATGCATAATTGTCTCCTTTAAGTCATGCTTATAGTGTTTGGGCATTTCTCAATGAAGCACAGACAACAAATTACCCAACAAGACTAAAAGTAAGATGACAATACAATAATCAGAAAACAGTTGAACTGATGCAGTGAATATATTAAAAACAGACAAGGATGGGTACAAGACATAAAAAACAAAATAAATGAATCATAACACAATTCAAAGGATTGTCAGTTTTTTAGTATAATGTTCTAATAAGTAAACTATATAATAAGCAAAGTAAAACTATGGTTGTTTATGATCTCACTGTTCACCATAGCCTTTTTCTTTCTATTTTAATTTAAGGACATGACTTTGCAAACTATTATTTTAAAGTTGCATTTAGTTTTTGTTGGTGCTTTAAAAATAAATACTTCAGCAGCAGAATGATTGTATTTAGTGTTCAAGCAACGTTCTCGACCAAACAACTCAGAAAATGTTAAAAGGAAAAAGTTTAAGATAAATATTAAGCGGCTTTAGCCAATTTAGGATATTAGCCCTCAAACTTATATAACTTATATAATAAACTTATATAATATTTTTGGGTCATTTTTGCCTTTATTGGGAATAACAACTGAAGAGAGTCAGGAAATGTTGGGTGGAGACAGAGATGACATGCAACAAAGGGCTGAGGCTGGATTTGAACCCATGGAGGCTGCGACGAGGACTATTGCCTCTATACATGGGGTGCACATTATAACCAGTAGGCTATACGATGCCTCTATAATTTATAATTCTATACAGACAATTTTGTTTTTAGCTTGCAGTGATTTCATAGAAAATCTTCAGCTGAAAGATTGAAGAGTACAAAACAAGGTTGTTTGGTAAATGTTCTAAAAAAAAAATCAGGGGTATTGAATTCATCTTCACAAAAGGAACAGACTATGTGGATACACAGTCAGGCCTCCGCTCAGCAAATTTTATTTTAAATTCATCTCTTTTTTTGAAAGAAATTGATTTTTTTTTCCATCTCTAAAAACTGCATTACACCTTTTCCACATTATTTATCGTTAACACAAGAAGCTAAAAGAAAAGAATAGATCAGCAAGTCACAAGTGTGAATTTAAAACTCTAGTATGGGCCTAATGTTGGTTAGGATCATTTGTATCTGCTCTATAAGGTACCAGGTATGCTCTAAGAATCACAAATAAAGTTGTTTTCTTAGTTCTGTTAATATTGTGTGACGTGCAGGCTTCACAGCCTTTTACACTCTAACCAAACTTAATCTGATAACTGCTGTTCCTCGTCTCTGCAAACATATTTTCTTGTTTCAGAGGCACACGGTTGGGAACCAATAACAGTGCTGTATTATTGATAAACATGGTGAAAGGATCAATAAGGACATCGCAAGCTGAGGGATGAATCTGTTGGAAACATCAAATTTTCAGGTGGCCGTTTGCCACAGAGTTGAAAAGAATGAAGCCAATGCTTAAGTGCAAAAGGCTGGCTTCAAAGGCCCCTTAAGTCACATGCACACCCATGTTAAAATGCCCATTTTGAGAGAAGAAATAAACCTGCAAACTGCATGGTTAACATTTTTGTTGGGTGTTTTTTTAATTAACTCATCCATTTAGATGTTATAAAGGATAACAGTTATGTATAATTAGAGGTGTGACTGACGCAAATGCTAGCTGGTAAATTACAGCTGTTTGTCAAGAAGCTCAAGGACCACCTCAGCTACACTTTTTGATCTGTGACTAGCTTGACCAAAAGTTAGGTTTAGACGACATTTTCAATAAGGTGACTGCCATCATTTGGTCCCCTTCAGTAACCAATGCAGGACATCACTAAGACTACATCCATAGCCTATGGGTTTCCCTCAGATATTCCCAAAACAATGAAAAAACACCAACGCCTCTCACCTGTCTCGGCTCCTGCGCGAAGGGAAGGCAGCGTTGCAGCCATCCACTGTGCACAAGTGCATCTCCTTTAGGTGGACATTTTGGTAGTGCATCTTGACACTATAGGGGTTCTTAAAGGTTTTATTGCAGATCTCACAGTGGTGCGGCAGGTCGGCGTCAGGGTCAAGGTGAGACAGACCCGAGTCACCGTAGTCATCGACACAGCTGTCCAAACCTTCCCTTTCATGGTCTATGAGCCGGGATGTGCCGCCATTCGTCACCCTGTGCTCGCCCCCCTCCCATCTTAGCTCTGACATCATGTTTGTGTGTTCCCTGCCCTCCTTCTCTGCGTTGCCATTGGGTTCCTGACAGAGGAAGTTGTTGTCACAGTGATTCTCCACCAGTCTGTTTTCAAAAGGGGACAAAGCACAGGAGATAACCTCTGTTTCAGCATGACCTGGCCCATTGTCTTTGTCCTCCCCTCCTGTAATGTCTCTCTCTAGAGTTTGGTCCAACAGACGCTTGGCACCCTCCCTCTCCTTTCCTTCGCCCATGTAAGTCCCTCTTGTCTCTTTCTCCTCTGCAGGTTGTCTCAGGCCTATATGCCCTTCTGCTTGGCTACACGCTTCCTTGCCATGTGAATGCAATGGACCCTCCTCCTCTGAGCTGTTGCCTTTGTCCATCAGCTCGTCTTGCTCCATTGCCTCCTTCTCGATCTTTATTGGCATGCTTGACTTACGAGACTTTTTCTTTGGTATGTGGTCCGTCATGTAAGGTTCAGGAGCTGTGATGGGTTTGATGGGTACAGAGGAGGACAACAGAGGAAGGGAGGGTAGTGTCCCCGGTGTGTTTGCAAGCTCCGCGGGGGTTACCAGGCTTCGGTAGAAAGGCAGGACTGGCTGTACAGTTTTTAAGTTAGGAAACAGGATGCCACTCTGGCCCATGCTGGGAAAAGAGCTGCTGTGGAGTTTGGATCCAGAGTCCACATGGCTTATCATGTAACTGGGCACGGACTTATGGCTTTCTGCAGAGCATACGGGAATCTGGGTTCCATATTCAGACCTCTTCTCGTCTTGAGAGTTCTCATCGCCGGACAAGCTCCCCCGCAGGTCTTTGTCTCGGTTGTTTCGGTTCATAGGCATGTGCAGTCGAGGGTTCGGGTTGGCACTGTGGCGATTGCGGCTTCGCAGTGAGCTAAACACCATGTTGCAGCCCTCTATAGTACACTTGTGCTTGATCTTCAGGTGTACCGCATTGTAGTGGATTTTCAACGTGCCCTTGTCGTAGAATGTCTTCTCACAGGCGTTGCAAAACACACGACCCTTCTTCAGAGAGCCTCCCCCACCGCTTCCTCCTCCGCTCCCGTTCCTGTCCAGGGAGCGCAGCTTGCCATCCGGTGACATCTGCACATCAGAGCTCATAGAGGGGGTGCATGGAGTGGAGGGCCCATCGGAGTAGTTGTCGCTAGTCGAGAAGTCCTCGGCCTCAATCTTTGTGGTGGTGGAGAGGCTGTCCAGTGGTTTGTCACCACTGAGGTCGATATCAGCTGTGAACGAGGCAGAGCTGGAGCCCAGCAGGCTGCTCTCTGAAGGGTGTGAAAGAGAGAGGGGGTTTTCCCTCCCTAGGCCATCCCGCCCAAGATCATCTCGTCGCTGTTGCTCCATCGATCCACGGCAAGGTTGCTGGTGTTGCTGGTGGTGTTGCTGTAGTCCCCCTGTGGGTGAGCCAAGGAACGGTGTTGGGACAGAGCCTAACAGCTGGAACGGCAGCATGAATGCCATGCTGTTAATAAAGTTCTCAAAGTGGTGCATACTGTTGCCGCCGAGCTTATCAGCTTTCGATGCGGAGAGGTTGGCGGCAGTGCGCGGGGTGTTGCGCTCAATGAACGTGCGGATATCTGAGTTGGTGCGGGTGCTGGGAACCAATACTGCCTGGCCCTCCTTGTCCTGCAGAGCCATCAGCTCCACGATGGACTTGGTCTCTCCAAAGCGTAGGAACTGCTGCAGCGTGGCGATCTCCTCCTCAAAAGTCATGATGGCCCACCGGTCAAGCACCTTTCCAGCTACATCCTACAGACAGCAAAAGAGGGTACAGGAGAGGGGAGTGGGCAGGGGTGTGAAGTAGATTGGGGGGGAAAGGGAAAGTCAAAAAAGTAAAAAGGAGAGAAAGCAATTTCCTCATTAGCATTATAAGCGTGTGTTGGGTTGCTTATACATATTCAAAGCACGGGTTAGATGACACACCCTATAAACCAGACTGACAGTGCAGCTAAATAAAAGAATCAGATGGAGTGTTAATATAAGCGAGCAGCACAGAAGCCCGAGAACACTTATTACACAGACACACAGCGTTTCCTCTTGCAGGTCATTTCTCTTCATTTAAATCATGTGGATCAGCTGAAGCAGGCAGAGGAGAACACACAACACACACACACACACACACACACACACACACACACACACACACACACACACACACACACACACACACACACACACACACACACACACACACACACACACGTTGTGGTGGGAACTTGCATATGGGCATACTAGCAGACATGTACACTCATATACATGTCCTAAGCTATGCAAAAGTAAATATGTGCACATACATACCAAACAGACAAATGCATGCACGCACACACACTCGCACTAACACACACATATATAAATATATATATAAAGACACACAAGTAGGGGTGGGGGGTGATCAGAGGGCGGATCACATTGATCAAGAGGGTCCTCTCTCCCTTAGCCCCGCAGTAATCACATGTGAGTCAGGCGTCTTTGAAAGTGAGGAGCCGGTTCATGCCGTAACCATGATTAATATTTCATCACAGAGCATTCATTGGGCGCCTGTCGAGGATTTTGACTCTACGTTCGCCATTAGATGAGCTAACATGAATTAAACGCAGCCCAGCTTGAATACTTGATGATGTACTAATCGAAGTGAGAACTTGCTCTGACACAGTGCCTGCAGCCCAGGCCTTGGCAAGCTGGTCTCTAGCTTGAGAGGAGATCTGAAGCAACAGACATTTTTTTTTACAAATCTACCAGGCAGAGTTTGGAGACCTCCACACGGCCCGTGGTACCAAAGCAACCACATCAGCAAGAATCCAGGACACGTCAAGTTGTTTTGGTTGCCACATCACTGTCCTACTCTGGGGTATTTTCAGCCACACCTAATTCCTCCTTCTCCTTTTCTTGCCACATAATTTATTTCAGTCTTCCTCTTCATGTGCTATATTTAAATCTTTCTTTGTATTGTACAGTATGCACCCAAGGGCCAGGACTTTATTTTAATGATTCAACGGTGCTTTTTTGATTAGCGATTCTGAAGTATTGTGATGAAGATAGGTTTTAGAAATATTTCTCACACCTGACCAACACAGCATGTGTTAAATTATTGTCCAATCCACAACATGAGAAAGATGCTGGGTGCAGTGGTTGCCTTCCAAGTGTCCACACACTTTTTGATTTTGCTTGCCGTTAAGTGGGAAACGCAGCAAATGGATTAATGGACTTGTGTAGCATGCAAGCTAACCACGGCTAATGCTAGTGGGCTAATATTAATAATTGAGTACATTTACTAACCTGAAATAGTACCTGCTGTTCACTGGATTTAGAAAACACGATCTGCAGATGAAGTTTTCTCTTAAAAAACCTGAATGTTCCTTACGTAAGCTAATATGCTAATTACCGATAGATAGCTATCTAGCTAGTTCTTTCATTTATGATGGAACAACAAATGCTAATTTCTCCATTTTTAAATCATTTTTCATTATTTAGCCTTTTTTTCAGAGGATGTTGTGGGATGACATGAAATATAACATTACTAATAGCCTGAAAGACTCACTTTTTGAGAAAACAAGGCATGCATGGCGTGCTGTTTTTCTCTTTCGGGTGCTCTTGGCTCATGGAGACTGTTTTGGACAGTAGACTGTAAACGAATATGACATCGAATATAGATCGCAGGAAAGAAATCAATTTCTAAAATTGTCCAACAGAAAAATCCAGACAATTTAGTGAATTGATTTTTCTTCCCATTCTATTTAAAGTGATGGTTTAATTTTAAAGGGGGGAGGAGGATCTACATTTTGGTAGAGGGTTTGCTTTCCTTACAATATTAAGTCTGTCTAAGGTTTCCATGCAGTACAGAACGAGAGTCAACATGTGATAAGCTATCCAAGCATCGGAGGCAAGGGAAAAACAACTAGCATGGATGTGTCCAACATGCCATCCATAACTTTTCTAAGCTGTTACAAATCATTTATTTAACTACAAATCAAAGAGAAATGTAGGAGTAATCTTGGATTTTCAGGCTCATGTGCAGATACATAAGTCGTTTTTTTTAAACAGATTTGCTGTCTCCTCTGCATCCTTTACTGACTTTGCATCACAGCACAGCCATGGCATTAATATTGATCTTCTCCACCATTTTTACTAGTTTTCAGTCCTGTTGTTATCCTAAAAATTTAAATAAATACTCAACATGCACAGAGAAAATCCCCCCTAATAGTTCACCTGGAGCACGTATCCTCGTATGTAGTCCTGCAGAGTCCAGTCGAGTGCATTAAGAATCTGGATAACCTCCTCCTGCTTCAGGACAGAGAAGAGGCGGTCCAGGAGAATCTTGAGGCGGATTGGAATGGCTTGGGTTCCATACAGCATTAGGCTGCAGATATCAAACACCACGTTGGAGTGCACGATCTCCACCTGGCTGCTCTGGTACATGTGGTGCACCTTCAGCTTACTGAGAGCTAGAGGACACACAGCAGATTTGACTGGATTAGTTATCATGGCATCACTCTGGTGCCTGGAAAGACATATTCACACATACACAAAAATGAAAATGTCCTGAATTTTGACAGATATATCCCAGTGAGTGAGTGGGAGGGGATGATGGCATTTATATCGTGTGTCTGTTCCACAATCACAGACAGTTAAAAGCAAACATGTAATCAGATCTCCCTGCATGTAATGAAACTGCTTAATTTTGATTTCCATTCGCTGTGTGAATATGAATATGGATAAAAAGGTAGAAATTGTCATCATAGCATTGGATTCTGTTGCTTTATCCACCCCTTCCATGTTGTTGTGATTACATCAAGTCCTGCCTCCTGAGACCCCCCCCCCAACACACACACACACACACACACACACACACACACACACACACACACACACACACACACACACACACACACACACATAGACAGGGATAACCTCCTGCTGTGAGGTGCATGTGTGAACAAGCAAGTCAGTATATCAGGGACAGCCTGGCCTGAGATTTTCTCCGAATTGTCAGGAGTGCATCAGTAAAAATAGCAACAACAAAATAAAGGACAGAGCACGGGAACATGAAAAGTGGATGGAAGGGGATGGAAGGAAATATACAGTTAAATCACAAATAACAAGTGCAAGAAATTAAAAATGGCACATGTTAATTTATTGATTTATGTATGTATTCATTTAAGACGTCCAATGCTCACTCGGTCATTAACATTTAAGATAGTTAAGTTATCAATAATATGACATTTTTTGGAGGGGTTTACTAATTCAAAATGTGCTTTCAGCATCAGTGGATAATTTCAAACAATATTTAGGTGATAATGTGATAATGCTTTTAAAAGTCTAAATACCAGTAGTGCCTTTCTCCGACTCTCAGAGAGATAACAAAGCTGCCACAAGAAGGAAATCTACCATAACGGGAATGTTGTGATGGGAATGTTGTCTTAACCCTTCTTCACACCAGTGGTAACACTTCCTCCGTGTGATTCGGTGTTATTCAAAATTATAGTGATTTTTTTTTTTTCAGGAGCCGAGGAAGTGTACGAACTGATTTAGCAGGTAGAGTCAGTGTCACAAATGATTTGATATCATGAAATAAAAGTTGACATTCAGATATTTGAAGGCTAGGTGTGTGATACAAATTTCCCTCAGGGATTAATAAAGTATATCAAAATCAAAATCACACACTGTTTTTTTAATTATGCAAACATTGTAAAATAAAAAAAATATACACATTGAACAAATATATCAGCAGTCAGCAACAGGTGCAGTTCATGCAGTGCCATCTGACCGCTATCTCTGCTGCTTATCTTGAAGCTTTTGAAGTAGCAGGGTGTATTCTTTTCAAGGTTGAGGGCACGTAACAATATACATTAAAAATATTTCTCAAAAATCATGTGTTGAAAAAAAAACATGATTTTTTTTTGTTGAGGAAAACCAAAAAACAAGCTGTTGGTTTTTTATGTTTTCTGGGACATTGCTTAACGCGGTGATCACAGTATACAGGACACTTCCAAATCGACCAAAACATTAAGCAGTAACATCCAAGGTGTGAACTTTTAAATCTAAATCCATTTATATTTACTAAAAAAATAAAATAAAATCAGACTTCAAACTCAGATTGAAGCGATTTGATTTAATTAGTGATTACAGTTTATGTTATGGGAAAAGAAAACTATGGGTGAATTAAACCCTTTTATCCAATAAATGGTTCTACTGTGAATCAATCCGGCAGTAGCCATCGTGTTCTGCGAGCAGGAGGTAAAAGGATTAAGTGCACATCATCAGACAGACGTATTAGAATTAACTCTGGAAAGTCCAAGGAACACTCTGCGCTTACGACATTTACGCCTCTCGTTTGCGATGTGTAAACGATGTTTTCTTAGGAGGCAGAACATAGCGTAAAAAGGACAACACAAGAATGGCCGACACAGCATAAGCAGCTCAACGGTATGGTAACTGTTTCTTCCTCTGTATCAATGCTTCATGTAACTGAACCTGTTCACAGTATCAACGGACGTGTGGCAAAGCGCATGCTCGTATTGCGGCTTCATGTTCATCACACTGGTTGCTCGTGAGTCTTATGATATGAACGTTATCACCGACGCCCGCTCGCTTGCAGGATATTTTCCGAAAGATTTCCTGCTATGTTCTCACATCGGCTCACAAACTGAAATTTTACCAGGGTGCAGGCAGCAAAAATTCTGTGTGAAGTTAAGATGAAATGATCGTTCATTTGCATTCACATGCAGCTCTCTCCAAAAATGTCGGAATATTTCCAGTAAGTTCTGTGTGTATGTGTGAAAAACGCCCACACAGAACTCTCTGCATTGTAACATTATATAAATAATACATGAGTATGTTTATATATAAATTAAAAACTGAATTGCTGTTCACACGTGTTATCCAAAGTTGGATGTGAGTTCTTACCGTGTGCCACCCAGCCGTGTTTGCAGTTTTCACACTGCCTCCTCTTCAGCTTCCCGGGCTTGAAGCTGTCACAGTTACAGTTCACCAAAGTGCAGCAAATAGCCTGTTAACACAAGATGAGCACAAAAGAAAATAGACTTTATTTTCAAACAAAAAATGTCATAACTGATACCCATTAAATCCTTAGAGCTTGTATCCTTTTCCTTCATGTGGCTTGACATTGAAAAAAATCACATGTTTTGTTTTATTCTAAATATGAAAATAGTGAGTAAAAGTGGAGCAGGCATGTCCCAAGTGTGAGAATCATTTTTGGTGGAGCACATTTGTAAACTCCTTACATGAAGGATTTAAGATGGTCAATGTCCAAGTAATTCCCTTTCTTTTGGCAGGTTTGGTCACATTTCCATGAACAGAGCAACCTTAAAACAAAAATAGAAAACGAGCCCTATGATCTTCTTCTTTAACTGTGAAAGTTAAGACAAAACGTGTAGCTTTGTTTGTCTTACACAGATTCATGAAAAATGAACACGTTGCCCACGGAAACTGAAAGAAAGAGTGTGATGGCCTTAAGTAATTTTGCTCTCCCCCATGATCACTCATTGCCTGGTTTGCCCTGAGAGATAAGGACTGGCACAGCTGTGTGTGTGTGTGTGTGTGTGTGTGTGTGTGTGTGTGTGTGTGTGTGTGTGTGTGTGTGTGTGTGTGTGTGTGTGTGTGTGTGTGTGTCAGCAGGGCTGCAGGGCAGGTTCTTTACAGTAACAAAAGGTCTTAGACCCACCTGGACCACCAAAACCATCTCAATCAATCAATGCCTAAGGCACAAACACCGGACACACACACACACACACACACACACACACACACACAGGTCAAAGGAATCCATCCATTAGCTCATCTGCTAATGGACTTTATCTTTTCAGGACTAAACATGCAGAATAGTCGAGTGAGTGGCCGACACAGTGTCTCAAAGCGAGGAGTGAATGGCAGTAATGAGAGGAGTTCTCCGGGTAGCTGCTGACTTGGCAGCGACCCCGCTGAGAAGACTCCACCGCACTGATACACTGAAAATGACTCCGATTACCCTCTTTCTCTGCCTTAGACAAAAAAAAAAAATTCATTTACGCACCAGGAACCGAGGAAAGAGCATCATCGGATTTATGATCAAAGCCGGTGTTGTTAGTGCTACATGCACTACGCCACCTCTCTCCCTCTGCATCTATAATGCATGATCAGTGGGGTTTTTAGTATACATGAGCCGCATGCTTAGCGCCTCACTGGAGCTCGCTGCCTCTTCAAGCTGAGCAGGAGGAAGGAGTGTGGGTGGGTGGGTGGGTGGGTGGATGGGAAGGGCCCACCTCCTCCTCCTCCTCATTTAGTCAGTCAGTTGGTTCTTGTGCTAGAGGCGAGGCTTGTCCTTGAAAATCTGGGATCACGTTATTTCACCTTACAATAACCTCCCATCATTAGGACGGATAAAGCGACCCGAGATGAAGGTGGCAGCAGCTACCTGGCCTTGAACGCGGCGAGGGGGAGCTCTGGCTCCTGGTCCCGTGACATCCCTCCGCTTTGCTTTTCCTCTCTTGTCAGGTTTTATCCCCGGCCGGCCAAGTCCGCCATGTTCGGACTCCTCGGGACAGTGGTGAGGTGTAAAAAAAAAAAAAAAAACCCTTTGCTCATCTCTCAGCCACATAATCCCATCATTACAGAGAACCAAGAACCAACACGGCCCAATTAGGCTAATCCCATCCCACTGTGAGCGCACACACACACACACACACACACACACCTCCTGCTGCTGCTCCTCCTAATATACATCTCAATCAGGTGCCCCCTGCTCGCTCAGCAGCCTGTAACACACACACACACACACACACACACACACACACACACACACACACACACACACACACACACACACACACACACACACACACACACACACACACACACACACACACACACACACACACACACACACACACACACATTCCAACACACAGTGTGCTTCAGGTCATTTATCTTAATTAGTGATTCATTTCATGAGTTCCTGAAACGAAGAAGAGGAGGGGGGAAACACGGCAGAACAGGGCGAGTTAAACATGACAGTGGCTCTTGGTGACCCCCCCCTCCCCCCACTCCCCCCCTCCGTCTCTTTACTGTTGTCACAACAAAGCCACGGCTGTTTGCAGGCATCAATGAAGTAGATGACAAGGAGACTAATTGCACAAAATGATGCAGCTCGGTCAATGTGTCAGGAGCCAGAGCTAACACACTGTCACTTTCTCTGTATCACTGATGTCAAACACATCCAACCCCACCTCCACACACACCTTGGATTCACTACACAAGCCTCCTAATTAGCATTTTGATAGTACGAGCTTTTTGAATAATTGATTTACAACACAGGTTGATGTGTAATCTAAACTACTGCGTTATTAACTTTGTTTAAAATTCTGCATGATGTCTTTTTTTTTTTTTTTTTTCCAACCAGCGATACATCAAGCAAGCTGAGACACTCCCAGAGAGCCACATCAGATTATGAGCGCACATCCATTATTGAATGCAAGCACATTTAGGTATCAGCATTTTTTACCAACTCGGAGTCGTCTCAATTGTGAGCACGTTTGACTCAAACTTGATCTTAAAACCTGAATTTAAAATCCTCTCCAGAGCTTTAAACGTCCTCTCAGAGTTGTGAACAGCTCCTTCTTTAAGATGATGAGTTAATGACATCTTAACTCCGCTGGCTTATTATGTGAGATAGAAAGTATTGCAAATAGGAAGAAGATTTAAGTTAGCGCTAAAACGGTTAATAGTCAGGCGGAATTGAATACTATTTAAAACATTTCATGGAATAAAAATACACCTTGTTAGTGATTTTTTTTCTCCATCCTGATACGATGAACTCTAACAGCCTTGGTCCCTCTGAATCTCTTTATATATAGATACTTTTTCTGTGTGGGTTTTTATGGCACTGGCAGAACTCCATTTGCAGATCTTTCTTTCTCTTTTTTTTTTTCAGTCAGAAAACGTATTTAGTCTCCTTGTGTATTTCTTCATCTGCTACCAGTCGCTCTCTATCTGTTGGTTTCAGTTAAAGGCGTCTCAGTTGAGAGACTGTACACACGAAGAGGTCAGGCTGTGTGGGATGGATAGATCAAGGCCATGAATGAGGTTAAAGAGGGAGAAGGTGAGGGCAAGAAAAGAGATAAAGAGAAAGCAGGGGCAAAAAAAAATCAAAAAGCCTGAGTCATGGTTGTTTGACAAAGAGTGATCATGTGTATAAAACACCTTTACATGTTAAGTGGAAACACAGCCATAAAAACACAAGACACCGATGATCTGGTGTGACTGTTGACAGAAAAAAATACATCACACAACCACAGCGTAATAATGAATGACACTTTAACTAGATTCATCCAAACCTGACACCCAGCTGTTTCCTGAGCTCGACTAAACCGTCTTCCGCTCTGTGTCACACTCAAATTAAAAACATGCTTCAAGAAATATTAAGATGCAGATGTGAAGTGTGTAGATGCAACAAACATCGATATGCAAAAGATATCCAAAAAACTAAAATTATTTTTTTCTATGCAACAAAAATTGGGAACACACAGCACACATTCACACACACAGCAAACACACAAGACACACACACAAATACACACATATACACATACACAGGCACACTAAGACAAAGACACACACACACAGAAGAAAATAATTGGAATAGTCCTTTCTGTTTTTTTTCTTCATATGTCCGGCGATGACCACAGTGCTTTAGAGACGGAGCAGAAGTGAACAGCTGCTTGGACTGAGACGGTTCAGGGATGGACGGGGACTTGTTGGCCTAACGCAGTGGAAAACTTATCAATTAGCAGCAGCCAGCCACTAACTGACACCCAATGGGGGAAACAAGCAGTACTGGTGCCAAAGAGTGAATAACTACAGCGCTGTCAGAAGAAGGAAGGAGGGGGGGGGGGGGGACTGACGGCCAAGCCGGAGCGGATCAGGTTTTACTACAAGCCATTAATCAGTTAACAAGACGATTGAAGCACAGGGGGAAACAAAAGGGAGTGAGGGGTTTATAATGGGAAAATAGTGATGATTACTAGATTGCATGTTTTCATAATTACATTTTTAAATTGAATATTTTTACTGTAAACGGTTACTTTTGACAGAGCACAACATGGGCAGAGCAAATCAATAAAATAGATTAAATACAACTTCTATTATGACTGATATATAAAATGCTATTTAAGGTCTTTTGACGCTTCGAGATCAAAAGAATAAAAACATCTTGTGTAATGTTACTACGTCACATTTACCCTTACATGACATGAACTGACTTTGTCCTAAAACATATTGATGACCATTGTATGAGGGGTTAATAGTTTTTCAATATCAGATTTAAATATGTTGAGTTATTTAGATTGGCTCTGGGTTTATTTTAGGACACTGATAAATAAGTGTTTGGATTTCCAGATTGAGAAACAAAATTTTGCCGTTTTCGTCTTCCTTCAAATCTGTCAAAACGCTGTTTCTATTAAAAGTTTCTGTTGAATAAATGAAGCGATATAGATTTGTGATTAACCATAAGTAGAGAAATGATTAATAATTTAAAAAATCTTTATTATTGATGTTTTGTTAAATGTTTGTTCAGACCTCTGTAAGGTCAAACAGTTCATAATAAAAACAACAACAATGCTGCTTCTTTTTCCTCTTTCCTACAAACAAAGCCTTTTCAAGAATTCTCCAACAACTTTCACTGAACATTTTCTTTTTTTCTTCTTCTCATATCTGTATGTAATGTTTCGCTCTTTGTCCACAAAAATATAATTTAAAGAAAATGACCCCTTCACTTCATAATAAATATCCCAAAAACAAACTGACCATTATTTTGGTAATTAAAAATCAACTGAACAAATCACACTTTGTCTGACCCAGTTTAATGCTTTTATATTAAAGAACAGAAAACATTTCTAAAGGATGAATTCCACTAAAAAATAAACCAAGAACCACACAGCGAATACACACACACACACACACACACACACACACACACACACACACACACACACACACACACACACACACACACACGGAAGAAGGAGGTATCTTATCCCAGCCAGAAAACACACAAAAAGAATTTAGTGGGCGCTCTGTGTTCCTGGTACCACTCAGGCATCCTGTTAATAACAACGCTTTGCACCAATAAAACCGCAGCAGCACCAAAACTTGTAGCTGACTTCACCTGGCTCCACTGTCCATCCCTCGCTGTGTTTGTGTGTTTGTGTGTGTGTGTGTGTGTGTGTGTTCATGTGTGTTTATAGTAGGAGACAGAATACACTCATGAATAAATCATTGCCTGTGGACTGAGTTGTGGATATGTCAGCAAAGCAGTAAATGTTAATTGACGACAAGATTTAGTTAAAGTGAGGTTACATGAGCTGCTCAGCAGGAAACGTGATCCTGCCTCAGCTTTGATTTAACGTCGCTCCGCTAAGAAAGAGGAAGCACTTTAATACACAGCAAGTATAAAAAAGCCACTTGTGATATCGCCTGAATATATGACTTGCACACAAACTTTCAACTGCACTACCACACTGAATCTGTTCGTTGCACGGCTAATTTAAAGTCGACTCTTTTGTCAGATAGAGCAATTAACATTCACCTGATTTAAAAAAAAATGAAAAGAAAAGCCTCAAGTGTGAGCGCTGGTTTTTAACACCGCATTGGAGCTGAAAAGAAGAAGACAAACTTAAGGAAAGCCTGGCGGGTGCAAGTACTGACAGGCTGTGTTTGAGCCTGTTAAGAGTCCATACAGCCCAAAGACAGCGTGAAAAACTCATTATTTCAAACTCATCCAGCAGTCAATCACTAGCAAGCTCACACGCACACACAAAAAAACACACAACATGTTTTTTTAAAACTAGAGCAGACAAAAGATAGCAAATCTTTACCTGAATATCCATGAAAGTGGTTGTCTTCTTTAAAAGAACAAAAAAAACAAAAACTTTAAAGACAATGAGTCGGTATGGGAGGGAGGGAGGCGAACCAAAGTTTGGTTGGCTTCCTGGTGTTTGTGGCTCCCGGTTAGGAACTCGGAGGGAGTGTTTGGCTCCGAGAAGGAGTAAATGAGGGGAACATGTTAGTACACTGAGTCTGAGAGAGTTTGGCTCCCAGCTACGCTCTGATTAATATCAGATCTCCTTCTCTCCTCGCCTGCCTCTTGACAATCTTGTCACATCTGGCTGACAAATCCTCACAAGCCTTTTGGTGGCAGCGCAGAGCACACGCAAGGGACAGCTGTATGTGTGAGTGTGTGTGTGTGTGTGTGGGGGGGGGGGGTTTCTAGGGGTGTTAAGGGGGTAGGTTGGGGCCAGGAGGGGCGGATCGCAGCTCGAGGAGACGCTGAAGGGGGTTAAAGGCATGAGGGGCAGATACCCCCGCACCCCTCCATCCTCTCATAGAGGGACCATCATGAACCTAATGAAGCTGACTACGGTGGAAGGCTTTCGATGACACACACACACACACACACACACACACACACACACACACACACACACACACACACACACACACACACACACACACACACACACACACACACACACACACACACACACACACACACACACAAAAACGTACAGAAAGCTGAGTGTAAAGATGTGCAAGGCCCCTATTTTCAGTTCACATACATGAGTGTGTGTGTGTGTGTGTGTGTGTGTGTGTGTGTAATGGCCCTGCAGCATTAAGAGAGAACAGAGAGACACCCACAGAGAGAGAGAGATGGAGGTAAAAAAGAGGGAACAAATGATACAGCAGCAGGAATAAAGAGAAAGGACATACATGTTAAAGAAAAGCCACAGAGGGCCATTTAACACACACACACACACACACACACACACACACACACACACACACACACACACACACTTAAACAACCTAAATCCGTTTCATGGTTTGCTGTAGTAAAGGCCCACTCTCACTCAGTAAAACAAATGTATCCTGTGAGAGGAACATAAACGTGTGTGAGGAGGGTAAAATATGTCAAAAAGATCTTGTTAAAAATGGAATAAGTTTATTTTAAATATTTGTCATGATATAGTTTTCTATTCTCTTTTTAAATCAAAGACGGTGGATTTTACCCATTATACTAAATTGAAAATTAATTTTGCTCTGATGTAGTTTAAATGTAACTTTAAATTAATTTGAAATAAAAAGTGGTTGCTATTTGATAAAAGACTAAATATAAAATAATCAGAGCAATCCATGAAATTTAAAAAATGTATTTTTGTTGTCCTTAATTTATTATTGTTCTGGAGACTATATTCAAACGTTATAATTGACATGTCTCAGACTACCGTGACTGAATTAAAACAGTTTTTAAAACAAAGTAAATAAGTACGTTCAACTGAATATTTGCACATGAAATAAATAAACAAGTTACGCTTCAGACAATCTATGAAATCTATGTCCGCTCTCACAGTCTTATCGGAGTAACACTCAGTCTGTTTAGACGTCCCGCTTGGCTCTGACACGCTGTAATCTAACAGAGAATAAACCACAAATGTTTAGCATGTTTACACACAAACACACACACACACACACACACTGAACACACTGAACACACGCAGGCTTGGAGGAAGCTGCTACCGACACCACCAACACACAGACAGCTAATTGTTACATTATGGCTGCAAAGAAACATTAGGCTGCTCTTAAATTGCATTCCAATACGCCTGTGGCCAGCGGCCAGGAAGCTGCAGGAGGCCTCGGAAAACACAGAGAGACAGACCAGGGTCGGCGTGATGGAGGACTGGTCCAGGGCAGAACTGCAGGGATTCTCTCTCTTCTTACAGTTTGAATGACGGTTGTAAAGTGTGAGGAAGAGATCAGATTCAACCAGAACAGAGCAGGAGAAAACAGGAGAGAGTAATTTAAGAATTTAAGAGACGGAGAGAGGACAGTCGTCGAGCTGGATTTGTCCACGCTCACTGTTTGTGTTTATTGGGAGTTTTCATGAGATTGATTTGAAGGCATGAAAGAACAATCTCTGTCCACGCTGACGGAGCCGTTCTTCATCGCTCTCTTAATGATGAAGAGCGTTTGAGGAAAAAGTCAAGCTACTAATTCCTCTTTAAAGAACTCTTTCAATTACAAAAAAAGCTGGCATTAAATCCCTCACAGATCGGATAGTTTCTAACTTAAATTCAAACTAAAAACGGGTCTGGACTATTTAGGGGGAAAAGTTGCTAACTTAGGGGGATTTTTTTTTTCAAAACATAATCTATCAAGAAAAGTCAGAACTTTTAAGTAGTACTGAATTCTGGGTAAATAACAGAATTTGGGGGGCCAGTGTCAAACATACCCACACTCACTCTGTGACAACTTTAAACAAGACAACTTAAAGAAATAAAAGAAATCTCAAATCTCAGCAAAAGTAAGTCCACGTCAGCATGCTTTTTTTTTTTTTTTTTTTTAACTTTAAAGCCCGTGCACATGAAAGTATTTAAAAAGATATAAAACATCCACATTCATCCTAATCTGAAGTGTGCACTCCTCCTGTCAGTCACGCCGCTCTGCATAAACTCCGTCCAGTTTGTCTTTGTTAAACATGTCCTGATTGTGCGCGCAGGCGGTGTGTGTGTGTGTGTGAGAAGAGCCGGGGTGAGCGGAGGATCACAGTGAAAAGCCGTCTCTCTTACCTCAGCCATTGTCATTTAGTCGGATGTTTCCAAGGATACCGTGGAGTTTGCCATTCCCGGCGAGTCCCACAAAACAACTGGCTCCAACTCTCCTGTTCGCTCAAGTACTAAAGCAACAGAGCCATCACACAGAGCAGCATCTCCTCTGCTCCAACAACACAGACACACATGTACTCTGCCTCTCTCTGTCTTCTCTCTCTCTCTCTCTCTCTCTCTCACACACACACACACACACACACACACGCTGAGCCACCAACACTCACTCCACAAAAAGAGAAGAAGTAGTCACTGTGCTTTCACTCTCACTGCACAGATGCACACACACACCTCCTCTGCTTTCTCTCCTCTAATGTTGCCGTGGACTCGCTCTAAACTACTCAAGATGTTCTGTGAGTGTGTGTGTGTGTGTCATTGAGTGTGTGTGTGTGTATGTGTGTGCGTTGAAACTGGGCACAGGGGATTGGAATGAGATCCTCCCACTCGGCATTCTCACCTCAGGAGCTGCCTGCTCCCTCCCTAGGCTGCGAACACAACACACACACACACACGTGCACACAGACAGAGGTGTGTATGTGCGTTCACGTGCGCAGACACACACACATACATGTCTACCCCCTCAGAGTCACAGGGCAGTCCCCTCACAGCTGGCTGGAAGAGGGCATGACACTCATCTTTCACAGAGATTTGATCAAAAGGAATCACAAAGGCTGGAGGCTCTCCTAATGCAGTCAGGGGAGTCTCTCCCTATCTGCCCCTCTCTCTCTCTCTCTCTCTCTCTGTCTGAGTAATGCCCTAAATCAACGCTGCCCCTCTCGCTGCACACAGCCCGGTGTGTGTGTGTGTGTGTGTGTGTGTGTGTCTAGATTCACCTTAACACAGCCCTGTGAACAGCCTCCATAACAAGTTACGCCTTGTGCCGTCAGGAATGTGTCAGTGTCTGTGTTGAGTGTTTCTCAGGAGGAGGGGGACTTCACACATGACAAAAAACAAATTTGTGTTATCTTCAGGAATACGTGTACCCAGGGTCAAAAAATCAAACCTCACCACTTTTTCTTTTCTTTACCTGGTAGAAATGTAGTCCATACAACACAAAGTATTGAACACCTAAAAGTATCAAAAGCTTGCAGTGAATGTCCGGGTTCAGATTTGTGACCATACTTTTTTTCATTTTTCACTTCCAGACCAAAAAGAAAAAAAGAGAAGGTTTTTATGCCGCTAACTGAATGTAAAAATAAGGATAGTATTTGATTATGTTTGGGGAGAAAATATGTAATGTCAAAAAAAAATGTTCAATTATCAGTGTTGAAGCTCATTCACTCGCAAAGAAACATTTATAACAGCCAGCTCTTGTGTAAACGTCTATGTGGCAGCTCAGCGAGTTTGGGTGCATAAGTTTGGGTGAAGAGTGAAGAGCTCAAAATGAATCTAAAGCACACATTTTTACAAATTACCATCCCCTTCACTCAACACTTTCTGGCCTTTTTTATAAATCTTTATTTTACACAAAGGGGAGATCTCTGCAGGACACCTTTTGGGTTAGAGTAGAAGTTTCCAACCTTTTTCATTGGAGCCCCATAACTGGAATTCAAGAAAATAAAACCTGAGCATTCCCATGACCCACGCAACAATGATGTTAAAAACTGACATGAGGAGGAAGTGAGGAACAATGTATTTTTGTTTTGTGCCTTTATTAGATGGGACAAGTTAAGAGAGACAGGACATGTTGGGAGGAGAGAGGGATGACATACAGCAGAGGGCGACTTAACCGACGGCTATCAGGCGCCCCGAATGTTGTATTTTGTAGATTTGAAGACCTTTGAAAAGACTGTCCAGTGAAGGCTTCTTCATGCCTTACAGATGAAGCCTATCCTCTGCGTTTATTTCATCAAGGAGCAGAAGTGTGTTATCATTGTTTTTGTTGCATATCTCATTTTGACAACCTCAGAGTAGACAGAGCCTTTTATCCCCCCTGAGATTTTTGCGCCTCATCGAGGAGGGCTTGGACCTCAGGTTGGGAACCAATAAGTCACAGGTTGGAGAAAAAACTAGGATTAAAGGAGTTTGTCATTTAAAAAGTTCAAGTACAAATTAGCACTATTGGAAAACCGTCACATAAATAATCAGAGACGTCAGCAGACGTGTGAAGAAAATCATTTTCACTTTTTTTTTAGAAGAATTTAGATTTTATTAAAGCTTTTCAGAGGAATCAAAGGCTGCAACTATTTTTTTTCCCAGCAGATCGATATTTCTTTTTGAATCATATTAAATAATTTCAAAAGCAGAGTGTTGGTTTCTTAAGCCTCAGGTTACATTTCCCAAAATTTCTAGTAGTCAGAAACTACTGATTAACGTCTTGTGCCCACAGTTAAGAAACTGGACGATGTCCTGTTTGGCATCTTTGCTTTCCATTTATGTCATACCTGCTTATCTATCAATTAATAAACCACTGCTTTCTGCTGTAAAACTTGAAATGTACCATTCATAACCACAAGTTGAGGATAACATGGAAGCTAAACACTAGCTTTAAAAGTTGTAAAAAAAAAAACAACACAGACATGTAATGTAATAGCTTTAAAAATGCTTAAACAACTGAAATGTTTATTTGATGAAAAGGATCTTTGGAAAGAGTCAGCTGATTCATTAAATCAAGACTATGATTACAGTTTTCAACCCTTTTCTTTAACTTTTGTTTGCCTTTATCCTCTTCCTCTCCTTCCTCCTTCTCTCCGCCCTGTGCAAGAGGGAAAGCTCTGATGATTTAGCCATTAGAGGCAGCTGCTGATCCACAAATTACACAGCAAGTTTAAACAGGTACACCTGGTCTGCTCCACCTCCACATGAAGGGGGGTGGGGAGCAGGGGGACGCCGTCAGGTTTACAGATACTTGGATTTACCCTGAAAGTATCAATGGAGCCCTCAGATTTACCAACAATTCTCACATTTATATTATTAAACAGCTTCTTGTAGAAATCTGTTTTTCTACTTTTTACCCGCCGAGGCATGTGGGGAGTTCAGTGCCTTGCTCAGAGGTAGCTCATCCAAAGTGCTGTGGGGAGGGATGCGTATTACTCATCCACTTTCCCCCACCCACATTCTCCCAGCGAGGAACTAAACCTGACAACTCTCCAATCATAAACCCGCTGCTTCAACCTCTAGGCTATAGCAACACCCCCTGACTTGACATTCAGAAATTTGCCAAGCAGCCCTGCTAACTGATAAAGATGCAGCTAATGGCCCTTGAAGTTGGACATTAAAACTGCATTACTTTCCACAGGAGATCAAAGCTGTTCTTATTTGTGAAAAGCCCAAAATGTTATGAGGTTACATATATGGATAAGAGACATCCCGTCAAGGCATGTAACGCAAGGTTGGAAAGCCCTCCACTTCCCTCCGGCCGTCAAGGCAAGCAGATCTGCTTACCGGCCTTGTATTTATTCCATACCTAGGGGATGCATACCAAACACAGCCCCAGACCTGGCCTGGATTAGGTCTGCGCTGCTTGTCAGATTGCTGCTCCCTGGGCTGGAGCACCACAGACGTATTCGTGCCCTGCGGGGCTGAGTGTAGAAGCTGCAGCTAAAACCACAGCAAATAAACTCCATGTGCAGCGAGAACAGGTCATGCTGCCTACTTACATGTCTGTCATTAGCTTTCCTGCAGGGAAGAGTGAAAGCGGCTTGAGTACTTGAGCAGATGAGCAGCTGTAGGAGAGCATTACACACTCCTTTACATTTTCTTTACAGGATGAATCTGAGGAATACTCTGCTAAAGTTATCATGGGTGAAATGAAACATTTGGTTGATCAGGCCTTAAATTTACATATGCAACCAAAACTTGATGATCCAAATACTACAAGCTGATAAAAACACAATCACAGGGGAGTTGTTTAAAACTAATTTCACTCTCATTATTGTTCATTGCGTTCTTGATCCATAGGCACATTTCTGTTTTATGAAATCAAAGAAAGGAAACTATGGACAACACACCTTTTCCCTGATACATTTAAATACACTTTAAAGTAATAAGTATTTAAAGTTATTTATTAAAGTCTCAAATAAATGCATTCATTTTTTGAATCATGTTATTTTGTCCCTTTAGATGCAAAGAAGCGTTGCAGTATCTCCCCGTTGGCACAGTGATAGAAGAAGAACGACACTGCTACGTCTCTGAATGTCTCGTTTCACTTTAAAAACTAAACAGCTCAGCTGAGTCCAAAGTAATGTCCACATTATGACATCAAACATTTACCTTTGTTACTGTTCCTCTGAGCAGTTTGACTTTTTGATCCGTAACAGGTTACTTTTTGTGGTGAAGTTAAAGTTGTAACCTTCGATCTACCAGGGGGAGCGTACTTTATTTCAAAATAAAAGCATGGTTGAATTCATACAGCAAGTAAAGTACCCTCAGCTTAAGACAGAACAAAAACTTTATTTTGAAATATGAAACAATAGAATTTCAAAGATGCGATTAAAAATGTGATTAATCACGATTAACTATGGATATTTTGCGATTAATCATGATTTCAATAATGACAATGACACGGACATAGTCTATAGCTGTAAGCCGGTAGCAGGATAGAAGCGACACCACCCCCCTCCCACCAGACACATTGAATTTCACTGACTATTTCCTGCTTTGTTCTCACATCAGCTCAAATTCAAGCGGATAATAATGTAGGAGTTTTGTGCAAGTGTGAAAGCACAGTTAAAGAAGTGATGAATATAGAAAATCACTAAATGAGAAATGATGAAACTGCAAAATATTACTCTAATTTACCTAGTTTAATAAAAGTCAATTGGATGAATTTAATAATTGAACATATACCTTAACTGACTCATTGTTCATCTAATTTCTAGACCCAGACACTGACCTGTAACGCCTGACAGTTACTGTCAACTAAAGTTCATATGGCTGAGGAGGTTAATGTATTATCTAAATGTCTTAATTGAAAAGCATAAATGTAAAAAGAACATGATTCGATGTCTATGAAGGTCATGCCGTTGTTTTTATTTACATTTAAAGACATTTCAAAACATTTCAAAGCAGTGTGTCATGATCCATAAGAAGCCTGGATGAATTTAGTTTTGTTCTGGCTTTTATCCCTCCTCACTGACTGCCGTGTCATGCACAACCTGCCCCAACACAGCCACACTACAAGGGCAGATGAATTTTGTGTGTGTGTTATTGAGTGTGTGTGTGTGCATGTGTGTACATGCCCCAGTGTCGTCAAAGTGTTGGCCTGCCTTTCCTCACTTTAGTTGACGGTAAAAAAGGCCAAAAGGGGAGCTATTACCTCCGGTTCCCCTGCAGACCGTCTGTACCAGGCTCCAGCGACCACGGCAAAACGGCTCAAGATCTGCCTGCAATTCCATGCCATTATTCAATACACACAATCTCTCCAGGTCAGTGTAAATCACACAGGGAGCAGAGAGACTCAGATAGCAGCTATAAAATGAGAAGAGGGGGCGTCCGAGCTGCTGAAAGATTTTGTTGTGTGACAGGGTTTGTACAGTTGTGAGTTACATTACAGGACTTATTCTTCAGCTCGTACACTGAATATGATACAGTCATGCAACAGTGTGTGCGTGTGTGTGATAATGTGTGCAGGAGATGGAAACCAGTGTGACAAGAAAAAAGTGAGGAGAGCACTTTCCGCATGCAGCATGAGGGGAGGTCAGAGCTGCTCATGTGTGTGTGGGAGGCTCAGGGCTTTCATACAGATTGGTTTTATATAAAACAGCATTAGTGAAAGTAGAGCTGGCCACTGAGTGCACTTCAAATGTTAAAAGAAGACCATGGGTTATTAGTGCTTACTATGACTATTCTTCTCTTTTTAGTCACTGAGTAAAGTGTGGAGGACATAGAAGGAAAAGAGAAATGGAAGCGAAAGTTAAGGTGCCGAGCTCAGTGCACACAAATGATACACAAAGTCGTGGATATGAATGTTTGTGGATGTTAAAATAAGTATGAAAGATCCTTCTTTGTCACTAACTTGCGTTGTTTCACCTCTGTGCGTTTGTTTACAGAAAACACTTGACCGTCATTGATTCCCACACAAGCCTCCAGGAATGGAATTCGCTGTGACGCCTTTCTTTTCACCACAGTGATCACAAGAGGTCAAACACTTTTGCATTCACCACTTGATGTATTTCAGCCCAAAAAGAATTGCACCCATACACAGAGAGGGACTCGTGTATTTCTCTCTTCCACATGAACAAAGATCTTTTCTCATGTCTTATTTCTGAATTAACCATCTTTCTTTGCCCTGTTTGTCCAGCTCTAGACATTTCGGCATGAGGTTGATTAAAAAACGGTTTTGAATAAATAGATAAATGAATAAATAAATTAAGGTTAGTAACTTTCCCGCTAAGTGAACCAAATTGATTATTTGTTTTTCACTTAGTTGGGGAAGTTACACAAAATAAAACCTGCTGCATGAGAGAACGTGACAATTGCTATACATTCTGTTGGGTCAGAGGAGAAAACACTTCAGAAGTTTGATATTAAGCCAGCGTCATGCCACAAAAGCGATAAGTATTTGCAACTGGAGGATAGCAGAATACCACACAACTTGTACCCTTGGTCTCTCTGGGAAAATAATCAAGCAGTGACGCTCTCCCAACAGAACAAGCTGGACCAAAGCGATCAGCTCGCTCTGTTAACTCGCTGTCTGTGGAGATCACGGTTTGCCAAGTCATCTACTTATGCACAATGAGCCATGATACAACATCTGAAATGCCTGTCACAGCGGCCGTTTTAAGGTTGTGAAACATTTAAGGCAACTTGTCTGTTTCACATTTTTTAATGAAAGAAAACTCGGACCATGCATCCATGATGAGATCGATGAATGCGTGTTGTGACACTCGTAGTGCTTTTGATTTGTAAAATAGAAAATGGACTTGAGCTTGTATAGAGCTTTTTTAGTCTTCAGACTACTCAAAGTGCTTTCACACTGCAGGTCACACCTACACATTCACACACTGATGGTAGAGGCTGAGATGTAAAGTGTCCATCAGAAATAACTAATCTATTCATACACTGTCGACAAAGCAGAAGGAGCAATTCGGGGTAAAGTGTCTTACACAGGACTCATCGCACATGTGGCTGCAGGACCTGGGGATTCAACCCCAACCTGAGGGACGACCAACTCTAGGCTGGAAGTTTCAATTTTCTACCGTTTTTGTACGCATGGTCGGAGCTATGCTTACACAGATTTCTAAGTAAAAGTACAAGTTATTAATCTCCACTCATTACACACAGATCCATGCAAAAGCACTTTTGATAAATGAGGTTTCTTATGTACATAGATCAGACATAGACTGCATAAAAAATTGACAAATTCTCAGTGAGGTCACCCAGGAATCAGAGTTTTTAAATTCATTGATAGCAGTCATCCTATGGGGAATGCTGTCTCCAATTAACTTTCATTCAACCAGTAACAAGAGCTAACAAAGAGCTGAGTCAGCCTTAAGCCATTTTACAAACAAGCTACAGCCATCAGTCGGGTCAGCTACACCCCTAAATATGAATAACTGTTAGTCTTAGTATACTCAACTAAATGAGTTGTGAAAACACTCACCCTCTGTAGAGTGTGTGCCAATTAAGATATGAACTATTCAGACAATAACAGTTTCTTGTACCATGTTGTTAATATGTTTATTTCTGCTGTCAAAATGGGCATTTTAGAATTGGTATTAGTGGGACTTCTGGGGCTTTTAGAACCAGCCAAGCGGTCTCTTGAGGATTTGCAGTTTTTTTTTAATTTCCGCGTTGGCTTACTTTTCAACACCGCTCGAGACAGAGCAGTGAACCATGTGAAGTTTGCCATTTTCAGCAGCTCAGTGCAGTCCTAAGTCTTAAGACATTCACCAGTTAACTCAATTACAGCAGTGGCAGGAAGAACCAGAACCTCAGTGCAGATTGGGCTTCCTCTAACTCAGTCTGGGATTGATCAGGAAATTTAAGAGCTACTTCTGAATAGTTGTTGTACGACTACCAACAGTCCTGGAAACCGCAGACCGAACTGCATTCCCTCTTCAAGTAGTGCCATCGATCTGTCGAACTTACTTTCAACATATGAGTCATTTTCAGGCAGCGCTGAGAATCACATGTAGGGTCCTCTGTGACGAGGATGTTCTCCAAATGGCTCACTTCAGAGTTTAAGAGGGGGGGCCTTTGTAAAACTTCTGAACCAATGGGAACCGGCTGCTTGTCTGCACCAACCTCAAACTGCCACCAAAAGGTGTGAAGACATCCCTGAAAAGAACTAGTTGGACACACATGTGATAAAGGCATTAGCAGGAACATTCCTGACTCTCTCACACAGATACACAGACACATCAAGTCTACATCAATGTTGCTGTTAACCAATGAGAAAAGCAACAATTACAGTATCTGAATGAACGTGTTTCCTGTGTTTGGTACGCTTGCACTCTGCAGAGCATGGTATTGTAACGGCTGCATGTTTCCCTGTGCTGTTTCTGTACCCTTTCTGTTGTCTCCAGCCCAGGTGAAGCCACTAATTGAATAACGAGGTACACCTGGCCTCAGAGCTTAAAAGCCCAGTGCTGGCTGCAGGAAAAGGGAGGCATTTGGAGTTGGGACTGCTGGGCCTCTCAGTCAGGGATTGGCTTTTGTTATATTGCTTTGTAAGTTGAACTTTGTTATCATTAAGTATGAGTAATTGTAATAAATCCCTTCTTTGGGACTTGAGTAAGGTGTTTTACTGGGTCATTGTGTGGATTGTTGTTAGCCCCATGGTGAGGCATAACAGTATTTACATCAACATTAAAGAAGCTCAATATCTATTATCATCTACTTTTTCAACCGAAGAAGCCTTCCAAAAGGGGCTTTTTTTTTTATTTATAATTGATTTACCTTGTTTTTTTTCATCAGCAAACACTATTGTCATGCTTGGACCTTTGAAGAGGTGTGTTGGTGGAACTTAACATTTCAGCAGCTGAGAACAGAAAATTAGAGCAGTCACAGTTGTTATCCTAGGTTGTGTGCTAACTTGTGCCGTTTTCACATACTGGAAGCACTAAAAATATCTATATTATTTCACGAGGACTGCTCTGGATATTCTTGTGACCTTGCTGTTCACATGTTCTTCACAGCAGGAGAGTATCTCTATCTGATGGGAGATGGGGCGGGGGGGGGGGGGGGGGGTCTCCTGAGGTAAGACTTTACGTAAAAACACAACGGAAGTAGCGGATGAATCATCAGAGTCTGGTATACGACGCTATAAATAGATTATTTGCCTTAATATTAATTCTGCATGTAGTTAAACAGAATCACACTTTAATGTATAAAACACAGATTTTATTCATTTTCATTGATAATTTAAAGCTGACAGATAATGTGTTGGACCAAAGTGATAGAAACAATGCATGTGAGCAGTACACTTTCCCATAATAGCCACCATGCTTCTGTGGAATTATCCATCTCGGCCCTGATTGCTGACACATGATCCTCTACTGCCCTGAGATACCGCTTCTAAAGAAGCCGAGCTGCATTTATTAGCAGCATTTTGCATTAAGTGATGTTATGTGTCAGCCGTTATGTGTCTCCCAGTTGTTAAAGCTTATGTTACTCACTGATAGAAAGAAAAACTGAAACGATTTCTGCATAAACATTTATCTATAGTCCCTCAGAGATTTGTCCAAGCAGTTCCAGAAGCGTACCAGTTGCAGACGCAAAACAAGCCATAAGCAATTTTTGGAGCTATTGGTGGATGCGATCTATTCTTAGTGAATTAGTCCCTATGTCTCCAAAGAATCTAGCATTTGCATCTGTTTTTTTTTTTTTTTAATCAGTAACTTACTATGATATGATGACGTTAAGGAAGAATATGCAACTTTTTGATCCAGCAGATGTCGCCCTTGAGCTCCAGCATGAAAACAAACAAACAAATCACGCTGCATTGTTGTGTTAGCATGCTAATGGTAGCGCTCTTTAGTTAGCTCGTATCTTCACACTGCATGTCAGTTTACCTGAAATGAGCGTGATCTAGAAACACAGTTAAGCAGTGAGTACAGTATGTTATTCTTCTTTTCTCTAGTCCCTCAATTAAACAACTTTTATACGCGAGGGGAGGAGTCAGCCGGCCGGGAGTTCATGTAAACATGCTGTAGATACGGCTCGGAAAGCATCACAGACAGTGGGACTCGGGTGTTACACTCATTGTAGACAGTCATGACTCAGAGTTATTTTCAGAGGATATACTTGATTTCTTTATATTTAAGTGTAAAATGTTGCATATTCAGCCTTTAAACTTTGTCTTAGGACACTTCACACTACTCAGATTCAGATGTTGAAGCTAAAGTAATCCAACTTCCTGTTTTGGGTTCAGATAACAGGCCAACAGAAAGATTAAGCTCAAAGGCATGGCCAACCCTGTAAGTTTCATCAAAAGATATTTGTTAGTGTTATTCAATGGGGACTTCTGCGGACTCTTCCTAGACGCGTGTCAAAATCCATTTTATAATCTTGATTTATCTCCTTCCTTTACATTCAGGATTGAGTTCTGACAGAGGTTATTGTGTGTTTTTGAAATATATCTTCTGTCTACTTTTTGAACTGGTCTTAAGTACCTTCACTTATTGCTGAATTATGTTGTGGGAAATGTAATCAGGTTCTCTGAACAGGGTGCATCATTGGTCATGTGGACAATGTTGATGGGCAATAAGAAGAACAGTTAAGTTGTCATCTTCTTCCTGACTGGGTCTTTTAGGGGGAATCAGTTTCAGCTCTATGGTAGGTATATTATAAATAAGTGTGTTAATAATAAACTGTTTAAAAAGGCTTAATACATAGTCACTATTTTAACCTTTTGCTCCTCCAACAAAAGATATTTAAAAAATGTGCCTAGTGATTATTTGGTTAAAGTAACACATGAATGTCCAATGCCAGACATTGCATGAGATCATAAAGAAATTGTCATTCTCACTCTTCCTCCTCTTTTGTACGGTCTCTCTGCCAGTCGCTGCCATCCCACGGATTGGCGACATAATGTTCAGCCAGTAGATAGATTAATAAAGCTGCTCTCTTCCCTCTCATCCTACATCCGTCCATCCCTCCATCCTCTCCCAGGAGTCTGGTATTGATCAGACATGTCCACATTAGAGGGAGGGGAGATGCTTTTATGATAATCCACCCACCCTCCCCGCCACTCGTAATGGCTGCATTAGACGCTCATCCCCTCTGCACCCGACACCTGGCCCTCGCTCTCTTCGGACTCACTGTTTGCATTACAACACTGTTTAATGGGCTCTTTAGAGGGGCTGAGGGGGCTGGGGGCAGGGGAGGGCAGGAAACTTTCCAAGAGTTTCCAGTAGATGAGGACCCAGCAAGGAGCCACTGGGAAGGTCCGGTGCGAGAGTGATAGATGGCACCATGTTGAAGTGGAGGGCGGAGGGAGCTGGAAGTGGGGGTCCATTACCTATTACTGAATGCCCTCTCTGTCTAGCCACGCCACTGGGCTGTCTGTCTGTCGGCTAACAAACTCTTGGAGCTTTGGATGAGTGTGTTCTCTGACCAGACCCAGACAGAGGGCCAATCAATAGCTCTCTCTCTCTCTCTCATTACTCTCCTGTCAAAGCAATCCAGACGCTTTGACACAAACGTGAAAAGAATCAGTCTGTCCACAAAAACCTAAAACCAAAGATTCAGCTAGGATGTTTGTGCTTGTAGGCACGGGTGCGATGAAGAATAGTATTAGCACACCAACAGCACAATGGGTTGTACTCTCACTCTGCCTCTGCATTATTCACCAGGCTGGCTGGCTGCTGCAGAGGAGAGGTGCAGCTCTCAAGATGCCTGGCTCAGGGAAAAAAACACAGGACTGAAAAAAAGTAAGGGGAAAAAAAAAAAAAGGAGAGAAACAGCCACCTGGACACCATCAGTCTCAGCGAAGGTAAACATCTCCGACATTCCTCCCGGCACACTGGCCTACAGAGGTCAAAGGTCATGATGACAAACGAGTGACCCAGGAGCCCTGAGAGGCCGAGAGAGGAGCCTCTGGAATCTCTCAGCAGGGGGACGGGGGACATAGAGACAAATTCACTGGCCCAGGAAACGTGGAAAAAAAAAAAAGTGGTTCCTCACCCAGTGGACTACAAGACCTCAATGCAAGACCTAACTTGTACCTCTTTAAGTGGGGAAGCCAATATGAGAAGTTGTGCACAAACAGAAGCGCACAAATGTGTCCGAATGCTCCAGAGATCTCACTCTCCAACATTCCCTTCATCATATTTATCAAAAAACCCTGCTCATCAGGTTTAACAGTCGGCCTTTACAATTGTCTTGGTGGCTGCAAAAAATGTGGGTTTAGAATTTTGATAATTTTAGATGACAAGAAAATAAGGAATGTCACCTCCAACATTTAGACCAAGCTGGAAAGGGAAATTTGTTTGACATAAAAAGGTTTTATACTTGATATTTAATGTGAATTTTTCTGCATATTATGCTGCAATTTTGTTATTTAAGAACTAATAAAGCACCTGAAATCCAATGTCATAACGCATTGGGGTGTTACAAAGTTAGTCACATCTTGACAACAACAAAAAAACACTGTCAGTGCTTTCAGTGCACAATAACTAAGAAGTAAGAAACAAAGCCATTGTGGTACAAACGTACCTTTTTGCATAGCAGTAGAAGAAGACTTCTGCCACACTTGATAAATCCAGAGGGAAAATTCATATTTTTCACTCAGTTGTTGCTACACACATAGGGCCAAAATACACGCACATTCACAAATGATAGACATGCAGTAAGAGAGCGCTTTGAGAACGTTGTGAATTAGGCTCCTTGTCCAATGATCCCTCAGCAGTGCTCAGGTATTGAACTCTAGCTCTCAAGCAACCACACCAACTTCTA
Source organism: Labrus bergylta (assembly GCF_963930695.1). Lineage (NCBI taxonomy): Eukaryota > Metazoa > Chordata > Actinopteri > Labriformes > Labridae > Labrus > Labrus bergylta. Next base: position 5,398,030 of record NC_089197.1, read on the forward strand.
GACTTCGTCCACAACAGGATTTGAATCAGCTACCATCTGGTACGCATCCCATGTTCCTACAGACTGAGCTACTGCCATCCCTGATTTATATGACAAGTTTTCAACTCACTTTTAAGATCAATAGACAAGGAGGAATATGGAAGCATTTCAAGCTCTTTTTTTTGCTTTTTCAATCATAAATGTCGTTTAGCTGTTGCAGCTGAGTTAGGTTTGGGCAAAAGGCTCCAGTCATGTAGTAGGAAGTTCAACATTGTTTATTTCTTGAAAACATTTGGTTTCTACAAGGCTAACTAGCATGTGTGAAAAGGATTACCCTGCAGCCTCATGACACATTGGAGAAGATACAGATGGGTCATCCAGGGCAGTCCAGAGGTGTGACTGTTTGCAACTCAGGTTTAGTGAAAAAGTCAAACCAAGGGAACGTTATTTTGACTCCTTTCCATATAAATGCTGACACATAATGCAACCAAGGCGTGCTGCAGATAGCAACCTCCGCCCGACAGAAAAATGCACGTCTTTTCACATGTACAGGGAACATAATCTCCATACTTGGAAACCTTTGTTCTCTTTTGTCAATTGCACATTTTGCACAGCTGCACAGCGTTTTCATTTGCTAATTGATTCTTTTGTATGTAAGCATCGTGGTTGATTATATTTTTGTATTCTGTGTGGTTGCATACACCAACAGACAAATAAATAGATAAATAGATAAATCTCATTGTGATCAAACATTGCTTTAGGCCGTTTGACAGACTGATGTGCACTGCTGAACATCTGGCTTCGTTTTACAAGGTTGTAAAACGTAAATGTATTTTCTGATAGCAACTTAAAAGAATCCTATACAACACTAGACATTTAGTGCATACTCTTTTTATTAACGAGTAGTTAAGAAAGTGAAAACAACCACAGTGTCTGTGGCGGGCACGAAAAAAGTCTATGATATAAACCTTATGACATATTTTCTTTAAGAAAATGCAATCTGTCGAGATGATGCAGGTTCATGTGAGGATCGAGCAGCCTGCTTTTATGTCCCTGATCAACAACACAACCAGCTGCAGGCCTGCTATAATGCATACTGTACTGAGCTTGACCCTGAACTCTCACCGCTCTCTGAACAGTTCCACCGGTCCTGTCGGTTCTACTCAGTCCTTTTGTAATGTTCTTTGCTTTTCCCATCAGCTGGTTGTGTAGGTAGTTAACAGCGGTTGAGCAGGTACAATGAGTGGTCATGTGAGTCAGACTCAAAAAAAAGGGGAGTGTTTAAGTGCGGTGACTAGAGGCGTCATCAATGCTTGACCTGTAAACTTCATCCCAGCGTTCTTACACGCCCTGACAAACACACTCATATTCTCATCCACATAAGGAAATACTTCCTCTTGGCAACTCACTGACACAATGACAAATACACATCTGTGGCTTTTTCAACTCCCTCATTTAGTCGTACAGAAATCATTTGCAGCAGAGAAAAAGAGAATCAGAAACACATCATTAATCCCCAGGTATTTCTGAATCTGACTCTCATTATGATTCTCCCCGGCAAATGCTTTCTGTACGACGACAAATATGGGAGTTGAAAAGTCACATTTACAGACTATGTATGAGAAAAAGAAATAAGAAATGAGAAAAACATCAATTTATATATCTATTTTATCAAATTCTTTAGGGTGCCAGAGAGCCTGAGAAAATATTGCATGCCCGTCGACAATAGCTTTCTTCCTCCGTGAGCGGCCCAGGTTCGACTCCGACCTGTGGCCAAAAAAGTATTCCTGCTCTGTGCAGTTAGCTCTTGTTTTACGCCTTTGGAGAGAAGCTACCTGTGCCTTTACTGGGACTGTGTCAATTGTGTGCCGGACTTGAAAGATGTAAGATGTGTTTTACATTTAAAACTTCCATTCTTAATGGAGAAAGCAAGAACAACAAAAACAAAAAAAACATGTCATGCATAACGCAAAATAGTCTCCATAGAATTTTTCCCTGATCTCCTGAAAGTATTTAAATGTGCATCTCTTATAAATACAGCGCCGCATTTACCACTTGATCTGAGCAGAATTTCTTTGCTCAACTTAAACTGTGCATAGCTGTTTCTTTTTTACAATGAGTCTTATGTGAATAGACAGGGGGACAATATTCCCCCAAATGCAACCAGCAGCGACGCATAGAGACGCAGTTAGAAACACATTTAACCCCATGCATATGTTTTCTGTATTGAAAGGTGTCTTTTTGATTCATTTGCACACATTTAGCAGGTGCATAAGCCTCACAATCCTTTTGTGAATCAGGCCCTTTGTTGTTTAATTTGGCACCAATGTTGGATGTCATTTTGGTCCATAGTATTTCAGATCAAGTTAAATGATCCTCAGGTTAAACAGCCAGAATCTGACAGATGCATCTATCTATTATTAAAAGAGATATCAGCTTGGATTCACTTGAAATCCGTGAGGCATTGTTGCTGTCCCTGTTCTTCTGAGGGATGGTGGTTCTATCAAAGTACAGAACGTGGAGCTCTAACAATAGGGGGTAAAAAGGAGATCAGAGCTTCTTTTGGGGAAATTGATACATTTACATCTGTCCTCTATTTTGACAGCCATGTGGTTTCAGTGAAAACTAATTTAGCGGACATACACTTTCATATACACAAAAGCAGACAGCTGGCTAGAGAGACTGTCAAAGCCACTCACAAAGGGAATAATTTAATCAATGAACAGCACTTTTCATAAGCTTTCCTGCTGTAGTTACTTCAAACCTGGTGACTAAAGGGGCAGAGGTTGATGGACTTAAGCCACACTCACACAAAGCTGTTGCAGGCAACACAAAGACCAAGACAGGTAACATGTCTGCCTCACTCGACAACCTTCACTACAGACAGTAGTGCTGAGATTGAAAAGAAACACATAGAAGTGTGACGGGAGAGGTGGCGTGCAGTCTCACTATGAAGTTCAGTTCACATCCTTCACAAATGGAACCAGGCTTTATGTGTGTCTTCATGCTCGGCTTTGTGTAGACATATAAAAGTCAGGAATCCTGATTTCAGCCCAAATGTTAAATCACATCCGTCCACTGTTTAGTAAATCCCCGTTTCCACCAAGTGGTCCAGTTCAGTCTGGTACTGTACCCATTTACTGTCGTTTCCACCATCGAAAAGTTGGGAATGGGACCAAAATCTGGGATCCGTACCATCCTACTTTTTTGGTTCCCTTCTGTTGGGGTACCAAGGGTACCGAACCGACCCTAAAGGGTCCTTTGTTTACTGTGTCCCGTTCTTCTTCTTGAACGTTTAACTTAATGAATAGCGGGCTACATCGTGTTGAGCTGCAATGATGTCACACTATTACAGAGCTGACATGGCTATCTCTATCTTGGCTGAGGAAACGCAAGCAAGTTCAGGGTTTACCGTACCAAACTGAACCAAACCAGACCGCTTGGTGGAAACAGGGCTTAAATAGTTAGGAACCCCCACAAATCCAAATGTCCTACATTTTAGCAGGTATTTGTTCGTTCTACTCCACATTTCGACTAGGGAGCGTAGTCAGGAGGTAAAGTGAGGTCAATGCATACCCTCCATTCCACAAACAACTGGGGGCAGATACACACCAAAAAATGTTGCCATGGGCAATCAAAGGAGAGAGAGAACTGGTCAAAGATAATGAGACATATTATAATACTTTGAAGAGAAACACTGTGTGTAAGTCTACTCTAGTTCCATGACAGAAAGAAGCTTTAAGTGAAACAGGTATGGAGGATGGAAGAAAATATAGTAATTTAAAAATTGCCAACAGGTTCATGTGAAGGCCTCAGCGGCTATGACACATTGTGGCCTCCCCTGGGCTTTGGGCACTGAGAGCGCTCTGAGAGGGGGTAGGCGGGTCAGGGAAGAGGGGAGAGCCAGAGAGGAAAAGAAGATGAGGGGTCTGCGCGTGTCTTCATAGTGTTTAGTTGTGATTAGATTGAGCAGCATCTCTGTGGTGGCTGTATATCCATCTGCCGCTCAGGGCTGAGCCGTGTGTTCCTGTTGTCACCCTCATGACCTCAGACCTAAACACACCAATTAACCACCACTGGACTTTCCACTTTTCCTCAAACTCTGGTCCAAACAAACACACCAGCACATCTAACCCCCCCTGCCTTAATTCATCTCTGATCTGCTGTCTGTGACTCTGACCTAGGACAGATAACATAGCTCTCTTTTAGCCCAAAGTAGACGTTAGCCTGGAAACACATTCACTTGTGTTCTTGTCCAAGAAATATTTTGTTTACAGAACAAGCTCCAAAAAACATGCAGGAAATATTTCACAGTTTTTAAATCAGTGATCTCACCAGCTAATGCATGATATCATTATTCTTTTCTCTCTCTTTTTTTCATCAGTTTAATGTTACTTCAATTAACAGAATGTCTAATCCTAACTCCTATTTATTCATGTTCACCTCAGCAGGAATCACAGCGGGATTTTCTGGCACAACTTCACCAACTACCAAGGTGCATGAAGAGTGAAAGGGTTGAAGAGGTCAAAATGCTCCAGCAACACTTATAGTATGAAGATCAAAATCACGTTTTGGCTTGTGGCCTCCACCTGGGCCACCTCAGCAAGAATACCTTAGGATTCACTGAGGTTTCTTTAAGTGTCACTATCAAGTTGTTTTGTGTTAAAATATCTTAAAAATCGTTGACATTCCCATCAGCGTCATCTGTGCTTTGTGTTTATTGTAGGGACGCTGTAAACAAGTGAACACATGCAATCAATCTAGAGGCCTTAACGCTTTCATTGTTTGTTTTAATGCAGATCATTCATATGACTTTCCTTCTTCATAAGCAGATTTACACATGTTGTTATTCCCCATAATTACCCTTTAAAAAACATTAAATGACAATAAACCATGATGCAGACTCACAGCAGGGAAAGGAAGCCCTGCGTTCATATTACTAAGCAGCAGACATCACCAGTCATTACGAACTAAAGTTACCAAACGTTTCAGCCTCGCTGCATTATCCTTTAAGGTGACCTCTCCCGATTACGTCATTCACATCATGTTGAGACTTGAGACCGTTAGTTTATGCATCAGTGTGACCGGATTTGACTTTGAAACTCTAAATTGAGATGAAAGTTGCCAGCTGAAAAGAAGATTTTCTGTTTCACGAGTTAGGACATTCATCGTCTTATGTCTCAGGCAGTAATGGCTGAAGATAAGTGCTCAAGTTTAGGTGTAGTCAGACAGCTACCTATTTGTGAATGTAGTTGTCTGACTGCTCCTGTGTTTGCATCCATTATTATTATGAAGAGGTGCATCTGAGTGCATCTGAACTGGATGGGCTCAGGTAATTTTAGCTGGGCTAAAGGGGTATCCAGAGGGTGGACTGGGTCGTCTGGGCCCTACTTCAAATATAATTGGCAACAACCAAAATCCTAAATCAACAATTGGAGATGTGTTGCAACAGGCTGCTTGTAACCTTCTCTACATTTCCATGTGGCATATTTCTAGTACCAAGCAAAACTGATGCCACACACTCCTTATTTATAAAGTCACATACATACAGTCCGTGGTTATACCTTGTATCTCAGATCAATTTGAATCCATTGAAGGTGTAAAGCCATGTTTTATTGAGTTTTGACTTAGGGTCCAGACATGTTAATAAAACTTAGAGCTAAAGAGCGATAGGAAGAGAAACAGATGAAATTACAGTACGAGGAGGTAGAAATATTTGAAGGTGCAACAACAGCATTGCCAGTTCTTCCTTTTATGACAAATGTTCCAAGGAAGCACAAAAAAACACATATGAACTATGCCCACTTCCGTTTGTATATTGGAATACAGATACAGCACATTTTTTTAGGTTGAATAGATATAAAAAATGATGTCTCTACACACCCCTAGGTTTTACACCACGTGTCACATTTACATTTAAAGTATCCATCCGTATCAACCAATCCATTCATACGATGAAGCAGCAGGAGCAACTTGGGTTTAAGGACACAACAGACGTGGCTGCAGGAGGTGAGGACAGAACCTTTGACCTTCCAGTCAAGGGAAGACCAGCTCTACCACTGAGCCACAGCCGCCCCATGATTTCTTAGCGTGCATGCGCAGGAGTTTGTCGCTATATGCTTGATCATACGCAGTGAATGTGTGTGGACTCAAGGCGTGTTTTGATTGTTTTTGGCTAAATGAGTGACATACTCAATTAGGATATTATCTTAGAAGATAGAATTATCGCACACTCCATACATAGTAGATTTTCTGGACATATTTATAGGCAAATAATGAGCATAAGCATTGAAAATTATTTCTTGGACATACTGTATTCATTGAGTTTTTCTCTTTCGGTTTACAATTGGAAAGCCCCTGCACTGTTGAGACGAAGCTTTCCACTGAAAAGGCTTGTTGACAGAATTAGATTTTATACTCACTATTTTTTCAATGAAACATCTTGTGATTCCTCTGAAGGTGATTCAGATTCAGGGCTGCTGAATTAGCTCTTCAATAATAATGCATCTCTTGTCTACCTCTGTGCCGGGGGGGGGGGGGGGGGGGACTGATGATTCAGGTTAAAGCTTAAGAAGTCTGTGTGCATGTGGCAGCACAGAGAGAGAGAGAGAAAAAGATCACCTTAGGGCCCGTGTTGTGGCATGGCTGTGTCAGGGCTGTGTTGGGACTTGTAGCAGCTGAGTCCTGACACTGAGCCCAGCAGCACCCGAGGGCCCCTAAAAAGTATGCTATGGTGGCATGTGTCAGGGCCAGCACAACAAGAAGACTTAGCCATTGGTCACTTCGGTTGCCATCTTTGAGCTGGTACAAACTGAACTACAGTGACAAAGAAAGCATTGATTCAAGAATTGAGCAAAAATAATTTGATCTCAGTTTAGCCGCTGACAATTTCTGAGAATTTTTCCCTCCGCCACGATACTTTGGAGTTGAATGATTTTATTTCTCTTGCTCTAAGCATCATTTCCAAAATCGATTTGGTACTGATTTAAAGGAAAACTGTTGACAGTGGGGTTTATTGGTTATCAAAATATTAATAATAATGTTATATTATCTTCTGAGACCATTATCTATAATATCTGTTATATTATACAGTTGAGTTAATCTATTATGCTTCTATCAAACTATTTTATGTTGTAATTATGAGAAGCTTTAATCATTTTTTTCAGTTTCCACCAATTGACTAACGCTGTGGCAACGGTTTGGATGATATGAATAGGTTCTGATTTTTAGGATTAATCAATATTTTTACGATGATTAATATAAGGATTCATTAATAGTGAGACAGACGTTTTATGGAAATGTTCTGCAAAGTTGAAATGTGGTTTGAGCCTTTCAAGTTTAAAGGTTAAAATCTAAAACACACTGCTCATGAATATTGCCAAAAGAGAAAAAAACGCAGGATAAAAACAACGGAATGAGGCGGGACAAGGTGCTGTGTGTTTAAGAGAGGAGAGGTGCAAGTGTGTGTTGAGAGTAGATAAGGAAATGAAAGGGAAGTAAAACGAAGAGATTAAAGTAATTTGTTATAAGTTTCCCCATACCGTGCTTAAGCATTATTGCCCCTCCCCCTCTCCATTTCCCTCTGGCCTGCACTCACACTGCTCCAGGACTAACCGGGCCTGTGCACGGTGACCGATCTTGCACAACATCCTAATACATCACATGCATGTCTTTACCCGATCAGTGAGGCATGCTTAGTCTACAAGACAGGCGGAAAAAAAAAAGAAAAAACCTCACTGTCGGGTCCTCGTCTGAACATCGGAGAACAACACAGAGAACAAGACAGCTGCTTTACTGACTTTGAGGCTTATTTTGAGTATTTTTCAGATACAGCCAGGACACTCCATGAAGGCTGACAATGCTGTGTTCCCGTGCTCGTGCATGAACTGTAACATGCCGAAGCACACCTCTTCCAAGCCTGCCAGGGCCAAGGAAGTGTAGAGTGTTTGAGCGCGGAGGATTGGAGCGCTCGCACTATTCAAACCAACTCGACTTGAGGAGTGAAGAGTGTTTGGACTCAGTACACATTGCCTAGTGTGAGTGCGCCCTGAAGCACGGTTAATATACACAAACCTTATATTAATACGTGTATAACCTTAAATGTAACACCCTAAATGAGTAAGTAGCATCTGTCTGGTGTAATTCTAGTACATCCTTATATCATTCTTATATACACATAATATACACACGTTTGTTATAGTCTTCATTAGCAGTAAGAGACCGGGTGGAGAGACAATCTAAAAAGAATCAGCAGAAACTTCAAGGTACCAGATGTTTGATTGAACGAGTGTGAAGCTTTTATTCTTGGGTGTTTGTTTTTTCTTTCCACCAAACGTGACCCAAGATGGCATCAGTGAGGCAATCTGGAATGAATACAGCAAGGTAGAAAATTGGATTGTGGAAGCTGTTTTACAAGTCTGGACTGATCAATGCTCAAAAGGCGTGTGCACAGAAAATCTTCTCTGAGGCTATCATTTCGACATAAGAGAAGAGAGGTGCCTCATTAGGAAGGCTGCTGTTGCAGAACTGAACACTTCAGATAAACTTATCAGTATACAAGACCCATTTCAGAGGGCACTCGAAGGACTCAATGCAGCCAATTTTGTCTTTGTTTTTCTCCCTGAAAGTCAGAGCAAATGTGTGTCAGGGCGTCTACATGATCAGACAAAGACACAGTGGTAATCCCAGGAGTGCGTGTTGGATTGTTTACTACATGGCCGGTCTCTTATTTGACACTGACACTCTCTTACAGGGCCCAGAAGCGGGGTCGCCTCAGAGACGACCAAGACAGTGAAGAAGAAAGGGGTGTCTCTCCGGAACGCACAAACACACACACACACACACACACACACACACACACACACACACACACACACACACACACACACACACACAGGCAAACTTAAACACAATATACACAACGTTGCATACTCCTCTGCCAATCAAATCTCACCCCTGTGTGTGACACTCCACAATGAGGCACCACTTGCTTTTCCCAAATTTCGTTGTCGCTCACTCTCCCCCTCTCTTCTGCTTCTTCAGTGAAATGTGAGACTCTGGGAGCATTCCTTTCTAAATAGCCTCTGAGAGCCTAGGTAGGGCTATGAGTGTTTATATGAGGGTGTTTGAGAAGGAGGGAGAGGTTGTTTTAGGAGAATATTGTACCAATGACTTTTTTTCAAATAAGCCAAATACATTTTTTATTATTCATACTAGATATCCATTTTGACAGCTGAAAACCTAAAATTGGACCTTCTACTAGTGCCTACAAGCTGACACAGACTCAGAGATTACAGCTGCAGAATGGCTCACCAGTCTGAAAACAGGAACATATTTATGTAAAAGCAATCTGTACACACACATGTGCAGCCACGGCGTGGTGTGTCAGCGGAAAGGCTGACAAGCCCTCTGGGACGGCTGCTGTTAATCAGAGCAAGATGTTTATTTTCATCTCTTTAATGATCAGAATGGACCAATTCCACACAGACACCGATATGTTTTCCACCAACAAACATCTGTTTGTGTCATGATCAATCCACTCTGACACATGCAACTCCCATCAGTCTAAACCCCCCCCTGCCTCACACACACACACACACACACACACACACACACACACACACAAGTCACACACAGCTGGGCCTCCCCAACAGCCATCAGGCTAAGGGACATAATTACCCGGGCCGCTTGTGACATTCCTGGTTAAGGGTCAGGGAGGGGGGGCTCCCCCTACATCTATTCTTCCCTTATCCTTGCATATGCAAGCACGCATGGATGCACACACACACACACACACACACACACACACACACACACACACACACACACACACACACACACACACACACACACACACACACAAATCAAAGTAAGAACATAACATACAAGTGATGCAAGATTGTTAATGTTGTTGTTTGTCATAATCTACTTTACATTTAACATTGTGCTCAAAAAAGTTATTTCTGAAGACCTGCAATGCAGCAACACTTCAGCACGATCAGATTGAAAGAAAGAAACATGAGAAATCAGATTGTCACATAAACAAACCCACAGTTTGAAGCAACTATACACTATGTAAATATCCACCTTAAAAATTGTTTCAAAGTTGATTTTGTAGTACAATAACTTTCATTTCTACAGAGCACCCCGGTCGGCGTCTTTATCAATATGTAACTTTGGCAGCTGGCTGCAGTTCTCTACGTAGTACGTAAAGCTTCATGGCACTAGTTCACACACCAGCTTTGAGTTTAAAAGAAGCCGGCCTCTGTACTGTTTGACACAAGGCTAAAGAAGGAAGAGGATGGTGGTGGATGAAGTAAAGAGGAGAAAAAACAGCGAGTAAACGAGTAAGAGGAAGGCCTGGATTAAATATTGGACCTTCTCAGTCGACATTGGTCTTTAGCTTCTTACAGTGTCTTTGCCGGTGCTCGTGCAAAACGATAACTGTGGCTGTCCACATCCCAAATCAATAATGCGAAGAGAATAAAATAAGGTTATATGGTTTGCTGCTCTATTGTTTAAGATTCTCATACATCAATGCGTAAAACCAATTTGATTATTATTTGTATTTTATAGGTTAAAAAATGCGATATTAAAAGTCCAAATGAGTGCTGACGCTGCTTTGTGTCTTCTAGTTAATATCTATTATATTATATTATGTCATTAATAAGTGTTAGTTTTAACATATATGTTTCCTCTCTGACAAAATATCTACCAAATATTAAAGTCAGATTTTCTTTCCTGAAAGTAAGATCACTAAGTCAGTCCATAAGCATCATGGATATTTGATCTACTTCTACATACTGTTAAGGCAGCATGTTTCATTTTTATGTCTCATTTCAAATTATTGTGTCTATTGTCTGGTTTGTGTTTCATGAACTCAGTTTTGAGATCAGTAATTAGCATAGTGAGTTCATTACTAAAAGTAACAGTGATCAAAAGAATGGAAAAAGGACTTAAGTGGTAATAAAGCAGAATTATCCCTTTTCATGTGGACATCTGTCTTGTCAAATGATGGAGTGAGGATGTCGGATAATCTGGGCACAGCAGGGGTCATTGACTGGCTGTGGGGGGTTGAGGTGGGAGAGCCCTTGGTGGGGGGTGATGAAATTGGAAAAGCATGTGGAGATAGATGTGACTGGGAGAGGGATCCAGACACTTCCAGATGCCCAAGTGCTGAGGGGCCGAGGGCCGCAGCAGAGCCACCCTCCCGTGGGACGTGACTCACCTGGAAGGAGGGCCAAGCGCTGCCAGATGTGGAGGAAGCTGCATGGGTCCCTCACGCCAAGCCCGTCTAACACTGTCTCGATTGTGCTACAGCATATGCTTCCAGTCAAGGGTGAAAAATGCAGGCACCAGCACATGCCAGAAGTCTTTCAAGCATAGCCCAGCAGTCAGCCTCCAGCCTTACACCCACTCTGATCCACACACACACACACACACACACACACACTCGCACCCGGTGCAGATCCTCCCAGTCAGTGGAGTGCAGACATGTCACCACACAGCAAGTCAAGGCTGGTTAAACTGTAAAGCAGCTACAAGGGACCCAGTCCAGACACCCAACCCTGGGGATAGCACTACACACCACTTAAACAAACACACACATGCACAGGCACACCCACACACACCCACACGTACCAGAACAGGGTCCACATAACTTCACTAAACCGAAAAATGACAATTGTTATCCAGGAGAAAGCAGGAAAAGTGCTGACAGGCGGTGAAAGGAGGTCTAAAAAGAATTAGGAGTGAGTTTACATGTGTTGTGTCTCGGTGTGAGGACGCGGGATGAAGTGTCGGCCAGGATCCAAACAAACACAGATGACACTGAATGAGACGCCTGAGTCAGACCAGATGACTCAATCCCCGCAGTCACTCCCATATTGTACTAATGGACCCCCAGATTCATGTGAAGCAACGGGACACTGAGTGTACCAGAAGCAATGGTGACACAGTCGGAAAACCCCAGCAAGCCCGACTTTACTGTATGCTCACTCCCAAGCACTTGAGACGCTGATTTTGCAACATTGGCGAATCGTCACTTGGCCCGTCTGTGTAAGAGTGTGTGTGTGATGTCTGAGCTTTGGAGTGTGTGTAGGGACATGCAGCTGGTGAGCACACATCTCTTTCATAGAGCAAATCTCACCCAAATCCCCCTCACCTGGAGCAACACACACACACAGAGACACACACACACACACACACACACACACACACACACACACAGAGACACACACACACACACACACACACACACACACACACACACACACACACAGATGGCTAACTCAAGCCTGTAAAAGTCCAAGGGCCCTGTGCAGGAATGTTTGTGTTGCACAATGACCTCATTGTGCCGTGATATGGCTTGTCTGAGCCACGCTCTGTGGCAGTCACACCTGTTCCACCTATGCCAAAGGGCTGACAAAGCCAGAGATACATCAATCAGCATTTAGATCACATAGACACACACACAGATGAACACACACAGATGAGAGACACATGCATACACTTGCAGAGACACACACATCTGCGCACACACAGTGCTGATGTGGCAGTGTCTCTGCCTACAGCAGGGTGGCTCGCTGAACACTATCACATCAAATGAACTGCGATACAACTTTGGAACAACAAACTAATATCTAGATTTACTAATTCAAACAGACTACAAGTCAAAGCAAGTGACACATTGCGTCCAGAACATTTCATACCAGAAAACTGTGTTAAATGTTTGTATTCTTGTCATGCTGTGATGCAAGACAACTTTGGGACTTTGTGCGCAGCATTCAGTCTTCTTCATGGTTTTTCTACATCCGAAGGCGCGCCCCCTACACCACTCAGTTTGTTTCTAAAACGTGAGCGCAGCTGAGTGCACAGGAGATCAACAAGATTACACGTAAATTAAAAGTTTGTCAAACAACATGTTACTTTGTCTTTCTGAAGCTGATTTGTCCAATTGGTGCCTGTTTTGACGTAAGGTTTATAAAGTGATGGGATATACAATCCTGGCTCTGTGCGTTCCCTTGTCTGACTTCCAGTCTGGGTCGATCTACTCTGATCAGCCATTAGCTTCAGATTCATTTTTGTTGTTGCTGTTGATTCGTTTGTCTCTGTCCATCTCCATCTTTCCACATTCCCTTCTGTCACACTTTCCAACCCTGTTGAGCCAGATGCCTGTTGAACATGAGTCTGGTTCTGCTCGAGGTTTCTGCCTGTTTAAAGAAAGTTTGCCACAGTTACTTTGCTTAATGTTGCCAAGTGCTGCGCTCATAATGGATTAACGTATGGACTTTGTAAATATAATAATAAAGAATACAGTCTTGACCTGCTCTTTTTGTAGTGATTAGAGATAACACAAGTTATGAATTGATTGATTGATTGATTGATTGAATATGTCATAGAATAAGCTTAGTTAGTACTTTATTTGATTAATCTCATAGCAGACTGGCATGAAATTATCAGCTAGTTACTCTGGATTAAAGGCTTTATATGCAATTTTTCACACTTAAATATAATAGAAATCAAGTATATCCTCTGAAAATAACTCTGTGAGTCATGACTGTCTACAATGGGTGTAACACCCGAGTCCCACTGTCTGTGATGTTTTCAGAGTTTTCAGAGTCCTATCTTTACTTTGTTTACATCGCCGGGACGGCCGGCTGACGCCTCCCCTCGTGTATAAAAGTTGTTTAATTGAGGGACTAGAGAAAAGAAGAATAACATACTGTACTCACTGCTTAACTGTGTTTCTAGATCACGCTCATTTCAGGTAAATTTACATGCAGTGTGAAGATATGAGCATAATAAAGATCGCTAGCATTAGCATGCTAACACAACAATGCACCGCAAGTTGTTTTGGATTCATGCTGGAGCTCAAGGGCGACAACTGCTGGATCAAAAAATATAAATATAAATATAAATATAAAGCCTTTAAGGATTGAGCATTTTGAATAACTAATCAAGAAATATTGCCAATGCTGTTCACTAGAGGTGGGGAAGAAATCAATTTATCGAAAAAATCAAGATTGTTATCTTGTGAGATTTTAAATAGATTCATTACTACCAAAAATTGTTTTGTTTTTTTGGGCTAATCGATCACAATGTGCTAAGGGTAGCTCTTTAACTCAGTAGAATGCCAAATGGAGCAGCAAGATCCTGAAGTATGTACTTATTCAAAAACAGACTTTGAAACATGAATCCAGAATCGTGTTGAATCAAAAATAGAGTCTCAATTGAATCGTGACCCCAAGAATCGAAATCGAAATCGAATCGTGAGACACCCGAAGATTCCCAGCCCTAATGTTCACCTTTAGAGGTTCATATCTTGTATTCTAAATGGGACCAGTTTGAGCAAAAAGTAGAGTCAATCAAACACACTTCTCATTTTCTTTTGAACCCTCAACATTGCCAGTGAAACTCCATGTAAGGAAAAACTGCAAATTTGCTTGCCATTAAAAGTGAATCTTTTCATTTCCCTTTGCTCCCGTGACAGAGGCGAACTAGGATGAAGATTCAGAATGTTAATTTTGTCCATATGTGACCTTGTCCCTTCAGTCCAGTTCAGCACTACAGTAGATTATTATAACTGAAGGTGTTACTTCAGGTTTGTCTGTCGCCTTTAATGTTACAACACATTGCACCATCTTAACACACACTGTTTGCAAAGCAGTGTGTCAGCAACGCAGACGCTTCAGTCCACCAAGAAAACAATGTCACTGCAAAGTCAAGTCATAAGGATCCTTTTAAGTAACTGTAGCACCAAACTTTAAGAAAGGGTGAGGGTACAGTGTGATACCAAAAGTCATTGTTGACTCAATGTTATGTAATGTAATGTATGTTATTCAAATTAACTACAACTGTAACATAATTTACTAAACATTAAATACTGTTACCTTTGCTTAAGTAATTCTGCAGCTCCTTCAACAGGAAAAAGGGTTACTTCCCTTTGTGATGTCACAAAGGTAAAATCTCAAAACAGCCTGTTTGAGCACACATTTTCTGAGAAGTGGAGCAGGCAAAAGACGAAGAGGATGAATTTTTTTAATGGGGGGGGTTGACAGTTAAGGGACATGTTAGTGTTAGAAAACCATTGTAAAGTGTATTATTCTTATGTTCCTTTAAAAAACCCAATCAATGGATGTCTGAGCCAATGAGCAAAAGTCAGCAATGTTGTTTTTGTTTCCAGTGGAATATAACAATGGGTTGATTGAACTTCCTACGATCTGAAATCCAGAATTACAATACAAATCGCAATCTACTCTTCTTTTCTCCAGTTACCAACCAAGACTTTTTCACTGTCACTTCCTGAATCCATGACATGATGTCATTAAGACAGTCGTCACATTGTCATCTGATCCACTGGCTCATTGGCCTGGTCGGTCCCCGCAGTGCTGGAAGAGCACTTCCAGGAAGCCTCTGATACACTTGTGATAAAGGCTTTGCTAGTGAGCCAAAGTGATGTTTCAGTGGGAAATGACTTGCTGTTTGTCACATTAACACCACCACTCTGAGAAAAAAATCAATCAATACCCATCATGTGTAAGATCCATCTGGGAGAGCAGCTGCTGCTGCTGCTGATGACACTGATGGGACAGCTTACTGGGCCTGTACGTTCTTTCTTCAGATGATCAGCTGATTGTTTTGATCGACTTTGCTCATAGTTCATTTTCCTAAATATTTTTCTGCTGTGTTCTCACAAGCCTGAGTTTCAGCTTCCACCTACAAGCTTCACATATAGTTACAGCTAATCACACTGATGTCAGCGGGGTAACTGTGGCACCAAAAGTCTGTGCAAATCTCCACAGATCTGGCGATGAAACTGAATCCAAGAAGTTAACTACAGTGCTTACTAAGGCCAGTCAACATAATAAAGACTCATTAGTAACATCAGTTATATTATTGTTTGGGAAAAAATAGTTTCAGACTAGAGCATAGATCGGGCCCCTCAAATCCAGCCCGATCGGACCAGTTGGCTTTCCGACACTCAGCCTCGCCAGCCGACCTGTCTTTCCCTTTTGGATACATCGCTATTACACACTGCTTCCCTGTTGTCGAATCTGCTGCTTCATGGACCACGTCCCCTGCCAGCTGCTGCACGGTACAATTTCCCTGTGTTGAACCCTGTGTGAGCGTGTGTGTTATTCCCACTCTTCTATTTCTGGGTTCGGACCGCTCAGCTCGAGCCCCCAGATTATTAAAGAGACCTTTCAGCCGGTAGAACAAAAACACCTTTTTTATTAGACTGACCAGGCCCAGGCCATTAGGTAGATGGGATCCTGGCCTGACCTTGATTAGGGCCCGGGCACTGGCAGAGAACCTAACCTCTAAAAGCAAGAGGGCAACTAAACTGGAATTCCTGTAAAATGCAATTAGGCCAATATTTACCAGGGATCCTTTGGATATCAGTGAGTCCTTTTTTAACATGTTTCTTTACGTGAAACACTGATATCCTTTCCAAAAAATAGAAAAGGGACACCATTTTTCACACAAAGCTAGAGCTGTGCAAAACATGTTGAGATAAATTAAGCACCTCTGCACTCAGACACAGTAAAATAATGATTTTACGAAAAAGATTTTGTAATTACAGAAGTATAAAAATGATTGTAGAAGAACAGTATTAGATTTCTTTTTTAAATAATCCCCAGTAGATTCCTTCAAAAGTAGTCCCAATGATTAAAAGTGGTTGGTTGAATTATCTGTTGTTGTTTTTTTTTGTCTGGAAAGACATTAATGTTGATTTTCCTTAATCGTGTTCTAGAAATTTTCAGACACCACAAATGAAATTGTGGATGCAAATATTTCAAAAGTTGGACACACAAATTTAAGACTATCTTCTGGCTATGAACCACTTGGGGAAAAGTGAATAATATGAACAGATTTTTTAATTATAAAATATATATTCATTGTGGACTGGGTCTGTAAACCTGGACTTTTTAATATGGTGTTGCTGTGAAAACGGGTGAAACGGGTTCCTCTCCATAAGAGCACAGTATTAAAGCACCACTGAAGACGCTGACAGCAGCCAGATCCTGGTGTGCTGAAACAGTGATCTGGGTGGGTATGAGAGCACGGTGGGTTAGCGCTGGTGCTGTGGAGGCTGCAGCTGAGAGCTCAGAGCTGTGGGATTGTGGGATTGTGTCAGGCTGAAAGGGGATCCAGCACACAGGGCAGAGAAACACAGCAGCTCCCCCTCACTGCTGGAGCACAGCGCTGACACGCTGCCAAGTTCTCAGGGCTGCGCTGCGTTAGCGCACGCACACACACACACACACACACACACACACACACACACACACACACACATGCATACAGAGTTACACACTATACAGTCACATGGCATTCACACAAGCACAATATTTCACACGGATTCTTAGTCACACACATTTGCACACAAAAATAAATTCATGCAGCATATTGAAAGATACATATGCAGCTTACTGTATATGTACATACACCCACAACGACACACACACATATTTCCAATACTACACACTTGACGTACACACTCGCACTTTAAGCTAAAGCTTTGCTGCTTTACAGAAACCTAACATAATATCCCCCAAAGTGCCCCGTGGTGACAAACACGTCTGTCTTTATTTTTCAGGGGAGAATTTGAGAAGGGAAGATCGGGGTGGGAAAGAGTCCAAGGAAATATCTACAGTAATATGGATACCTCTTATTTTGGATTCAACTCATCTGTGCAGCACAATGATTAAAATCCTCATTTGAGTATGATTAGTAGTCATTAAAAACACCAGCATTAGCATCACTTAGATATTCAGAGAATTTGGATTTGAAAGGATTTACATGAAGGAGGAGCCTAGAAGCTTGAAGCTTACAAAGAGTGAACATCAATATAATCAATATAATGTGCATGGTGCACCGTGTAAAGCAGAAAACTGATTGCCCATAAGGACAAGTTTTAATACACTATATTTACCTTAAAACAAGAGATGGATATTTATTTAAAGAGCTGGTGAATAACTTTTTTTTTAATGTAAGGCCTGACTTTTGTGGTTAAATTGATGCTTCCTGAACACAAGATAGAGTTATAATTTGTTACTGTACCATGTTTAAGGATAAATACACTTTGCATTATGTTGCTGGACAAAAGCAGATAGTTTTTTTTTCCCATTGGGATTCTGCAGCAGCACCATAACCAAGCTCTGCTGTCATTATGTCTTTGTACTCTCGTATCGATTCCACAATGGTCTAATATTCATGTCTCAGTCTGTGATTTCACATTGCATTACAGCGTTGCGAATGCTCGACTTGTCAAGAAACAGCAGGAGCTCCACATACACACATTCAGACATGCTCACACACACACACACACACACACACACACACACACAGTGCTGTTCTTCCCCGCTGGCTCAACCAATCCCATCGCACCCCTTTCATGCCTCTGTTACTACCTCCAATGGTGGAACAGAGGTGGACACAATTTTATCCCCCCGATACGCCTCCATGACATTCATAGTGAAGGTGAGACATCACAGGGGCGTTAATTTTGCGCCTTGAATGAAAACTCTGAACAGAGCTACTGATGCATCAAAGTTCGCTGGTCACTTTGTGGGCCCCTCTTGTATGTGATCTGAAGAGGTGGGTGCAGGTAATCAAAAAATGTAACTTCATTATGTGTTAATCTGTTTACGAATGTGTTACCTTCGATAGCAGGTTAACAGTATTAACTGAATGTTATTCTGTGTTATTAAAAAACAACGTCAGCTCTTGGCGTTGTCAATAGATCTTTGACTACTCAAAGCACTTTAACACCGCAGGTCACACCTACCCATTCACACCTACAGAAAAAGTGTCCATCAGTGTCAACTAATCCTATTCATACACCGCAAACAAAGCAGCAGGAGCAACTTACGGGTTAAGTGTCTTGCACTCGGACACATCGGACATGTTGCTGCAGGAGCTGACCAACCCCTGACCTATACCGGTTCAGACAGACAAGCGACTCCACCACTGAGCCACAGTCTCAGTGAGTTATGCACATGCAGGACTTCATTGGGAACTTGGCCCTAATGGAAATAAAATGTTGGTCACACCTCAAAATAAAATGTATACGTTAACAATAAAAACAAGTTTTGGACACTAAACATTAATACCCATGAGGTTATGTTTTGAGGCAGTAGAAATGGACTAGATCAGGTCAGGAAAAATATATAACTTTCTGTTTAAATAAATGCTACGAGAGGTAAGTTGCCTTTAGATTTAAGGGACGGTTATGTAAGTAATTCTCCTGAAGAATACATTTTTGACCATTGTTTCATAAAGGATTGTAACCCCGGCTTTCTGGAATGAAAGTCTTCAACCCATCTATCACCCCAGCTGTAACCTCAAGTTGTACATTTGCACGCTTGATACTTAATCACCTGACCACCATATCCAAAAAAACAAAACAAGCCAGAAGACGATCCAAAATCGTAGTGGGGCACAGGGCATCATATTTGAAGCGTCGGGGCCACTGAGCAGGCTACATTTTTGGAGCTTGGGAGTAAGGAGGGGCTGAAAAGAGTTCACTCGGTGGACAAAGTTTGAAAAAAAAAAAAAACATGATGGGAAATCTGTGAAGGACGGGTTTGAGTGTGACCTGTTGGGACCCCTCAGGGTGAGCCATCAGCCAGACGTCCAGTCACTCCAGCTCATGTGATGAGTTCCAGACTGACTTTTGCTCCTCGTCAAACCTTCCCCCCACCCTAAAGCCAGCCTCTGGACTCCCTTCATCCTTCCCCTGCTTTTCTCCCTTGTGTCCCATCCCCGCACATCATCAATACCCCTCAACTCCCCCCCCCCACCCCCCCTCTCCCCTCACCCCCTCAGCAACCCTCTGGAACCCCTCACTTCAAAAGCCTGCCAGCTTAACATGTCATTGATTAGAGCAGGAGGGGCCTGCAGCCCGGGGCTGAGGGGGTGGTGGGGGCTTCTCTCCAGCTATCTATCACTTCTGGGGAATCACACAGACCATCAGACAATCAGAGAGAGTTCTTGTAAACGAATCTGGTTCTGCTATGGACCTCTTTCTTGTAATGTGCATTCATAACAAACCACATTTTTTTTTCAATTATCAGTCCCAGAAACAGATGCTAACAGGGATAGCACCAGCGTTTTTACAGTGAGTCATCATGTTCTGCCAAGCATCATCAATCACCGCATCATTTTTTAAGTGTAAGGGAAGTCAGTTGCTCCTCTCTGGCCTTGTGTGTAGGTGTTAGGGGCGAGTTGGTTAAAGGGTTTGAGGGGAACGGGTGGTTGCAGTGAAACGCACCCTGGGGTGGTCCGCTGAACACCAATACCTTCCTCGTACACCTGCACACACATAGACACGGTCATGGACAAAGATGTGCTTACACATGCTCACACACACACACACACACACACACATTCCCAGGTTGAACATGTGGCAGGCCACCCAGAGCTGCTTCTCTTTTTCCCTTTCGAACACATCTGGTAGCTCCATTAACACCACGCAGGAGAGAGTTACTCCCTCTGTCTCTTCTGAATCTTCACTAACTCATGTAGCCGCACCACCTCGGCGAAGGGGATAATTGGCCAAATGAAATGTTTGCACACAGCCAACTGTGTATGTCAACAACCTATTTAACAGCGATTACGCCTTAAGCAACGATGTCTTAGCGCAGGTTTTCCCTGACTGCCCTTCTTCCTGTCCTACTATCTCTCTCTCTCTCTCTCTCTCTCTCTCTCTCTCTCTCTCTCACACACATACACACATACACACATACTCAGACGGGCTCTTGATCAGTCTCACTGGTTTTTTAGCGTCGGCTCTGCAACAAAAATAACAGCAATGGAGGTCATTCCTAACAGTGCAGATTTAGTCATGTAGAGCCCTTTGCAGTGTGTGTATAATGTTCATGAGGCAAGTTACAGCTACTTTAACACGCCTACACACAGTCTGTTTATGCATGAGACAAAAGCAGCTACACAAATCCACAGCTCTCTCTCATAGCTATCTGTTCATGGTCACTTTAAAATCTATAGAGCACAAGCTGTATTCTTATTCAGGTGGCAGCACCGGTCTATACTTCACAGGATATCAATGCTTGAAATGAGTCCACACACTCTCTTAAAAGTGGTTTCATCCTGATGCCGTTTAAAACACTCTGACGTTGTCAGTTTGGTGTCATCTGGAAATTTGTTATTTTCCTTTTTGAGCTTTTTCAGTGGTGCACTTTTAAGCACAAGCAGAGTTAGACCGGGCATCAGACTGGGTGAGGAAACCTAAAGCGGTGGCGGTCACTCCTACGTGTTTTCATCCTGCTATGCACACAATCAAAATACCAAGAGGATATGTTGTGCTACAGGGCATGATTGTTTTCAAAAATGTCAAATTATACTGAACACGGAGGGATTTTAAATATTTCCAAAGGCACTGATGTCCCTTGCCAAAGTATGGACAAGTATTGATTTGAAGTTGAGAAAAGTTAAGTCTCAAATGTGTATCTGCTTACAGCCATGGGTATCTTCTGTAAAAGCAAAATATGTTCTACTGATATCACTTGAGAGCAACACAGACACAAATCTGAATCCTCAGGTTTTATGCAAGACAGCTTTTTTCAGAATCACATTTACAATGTAACTGAATGTCCTGCATCTCTCACCATTTGTGAAGTTATCATAAACCTTTTAAGACAAATGCACAATATTTAACTTTTTTTTTTAAAGTGTTAGTCAGAATCAGAAATATAATCTAAAGATTGAAAAGAGAGATTAATCAAAAAACACTTTTAGAACTGTGTGCACGTGAGGCCCAACGAGACCCAATGAGGCCTCAGCTGAGTCTGTGTTAAAGCTTGATGCTGTTGCATTAAGACTAACTTTTCTTGCATTTGTGTTTTTGGTCCTTTCTCTAACAAAGCCTTTCCCAAACTTAAAACTGCGGCGGTCCACTTTGATATACAAAATTACTCATTACCCATTATAAAATAAAAGTTTTGACTACAGCTATCACTTTCAGTTAGGAGAAAACATTACAACAAGTTATATACTTTCTTTGATCGACCAGCAAATACAAGTGAATACACGTGGAATATGTAATGAACACTCAGATTTTCTCCCCTTAAAAGAACTGCAAATATCAGAGCTTTCAGTGGACCGTATGTTCAATCAGCATAGTGTCACCAAGTGACTCAAATATTTGTGTGGCTGTAAATATTTGACATTTTAACTTGGAGCATGGCCAACGCTATGTATGTCCAGATGGATTTAAATTCAAGTTTATCCTGTAGTTTCATTTTATAAAAGTTGCATAGGGGCCCTACTTCACATTCTCTGCTCACCTTATTTGCCAGAATCTTTGGCCATGTTTCCCCCGATCAACAGTGTGGAGCTATAGAGAAGCGGTATGGATAGGATCGTTTCTCTGGGCTTAGCCATCGGAGACGTTCATCTCTCCCTTCAGTGAAAGTGCTTCAGGTCAGTGAAACCAGAGGGGAGAGGGAGAGTCAAGCTGACCAGACCCTGAACATCTTTCATCTGTGATTACACAGCTCCTCTCTCTGGAGTGAACACTTCTCCACCCCAGCATACTGATCAGGCCCAGTCAGCCCGCCATGATCACTACAGCTTACAGACTGACTGATTTGAGACAGTCAGTCCCCCCCCCCCGCCCCCCCGCCCCTCATCCCTATCCTCCCCTTCTCCAGCACTCTCCTACAGCACCTAGGGTTATCGTCAGAAGTCTATAGCCCCTACCAAATCTCAGTAGAAATCAGCATGGCTGGATCGGTGAGAAGGCCCGGGCCAGAGGAGGCCTGGGAGAGGAGAGAGGTGCACTAGCTCTTAAGAGACTACCCTCCTGGCTTTTTGAAGGGGGAGGGCAACGGAAGGAAAATCAATAGGCAAGGAGCAGGAGGCCTGTGATGGCATGGCTAATCGGGTTTCTGCATTAATGTTTCAGACGCTGGGAGAACTCGGCTGCCCGGCTTGCTGTACTCACGGTCTCAGTGCAGCCTTGCAACATAAGCAGCAAACACATACACACACAAAAGGCAGCTGCTGTGTGGCTGCAAACATTCACATAGAAAGGAAAAAAGGCTTGTTGATAAGAAGCTCTTCATTTGTTTTCTTACATTGCACATGAGGAAAGAAGAATCTGTGCAACAAACTAAAAGCTATAAGAGTTGCAATCACAATCTGGTTTGCGTCATACATGCAACCTTTAATTCAAAGAGTAAGCAAGAGTAAATGAGAAGCACAGATATTTCCCCTAAAAGATGTACTCTATAGGTCACTGCTGAGATAAGGACTAAGAACGAGAGAATGCTGGTGTCTTACAGCGTGTGTGTGTGTGTGTGTGTGTGTGTGTACGCATAGCTGTGTTGGAGAAGCAGTCCTCCCAGACACTGATTCATAATCTCTAAACTCTGCCAGTATTCAATGTTTATACCACAGTTTCCACATTGCTTTCCTCTGACATTAGCGGCGTATAAATCACGGTGCGACAGACAGGCAGCTCCCTTCTAGAGGCTGGTACGGGAAGGAGAGCCGCCACGGGCTGCACCGTGGGCCCCCACCCAACTCCACCGCCGCCGCCTTTCCACGTCACCACCAGATGTGCTTTGCTATCTGCTAACCCCCCCACCCCCCCCAAAAAAAAAAAAAACACACACACAAAGACACACACACACACACACACACACACACACCTTCATCCCACCCCTCACACTAACACACAACTACTGCCTCCAACCATACTGAAATATTCACTCCCTGCTCTCCTACGCTCTGGCTGTGCAGGTCTGCAGCTTTGACATCAACAACAGCGCTGATAGTTTAAGGCGAGTAAAATGATGTAGCCTTGCTCCTGCCTGCAAGTATTCCTCAGACAATCCAGGATTTTTTTTTTTTCAAAATATGTAATCACAAAATGTTCATGACATATCGGTATCCGAAAAACTTTAATTTACAACTCATCTGAATTGTTTTCGTGCAAGAATCAAGTCTGAATAAAAATGTGTTTGAGGCAATTATGTTACCTGAATGACTCATACTCCTTTGGTCATCTTCCCAAAAACACTAATGCAAACTTGAATGGTAAAGGAACCCCTGCCCAACGTTTGTGTCTTTAAAGGATGAATGAACACAAACATTTTAGGAAAGACACATTTGGCCTCATAAGAACATTATGTTAAAGTATTGTTCAATCCAAAAAGACAACTTGTTTAAATGCATACCTGATGATGTTTTCATCAAACTACAGCGCAGCGTTTGTTGTAGCAGTACACCGAGTATTCAGTCTGCAGACGCTGGATTGTTAGCAGTTCACTGTTTTATTTACGATGTAGATGGAAATGTACAATGTTGTTGGTGTAGTGAAAAATGTATTGACTGATCAGCTAATGTAAACATGAATAAATGATTTATTTAAACATGTAGAATTTATTTAAATATCTAGCTCCATTAAAAATTTACTAAGAGCCTTTGTTATATGTTTTTTGTTGAGTACTTAACAGGGGGGGGGGGGGGGGGCAGAGAGAACTGTCATGATTCCCTGCAAGCCTCGACGTCATCTTTTGTTATTTGTGTCCCTGGTGGCGTAATCTTCAGAAAAACAATATGTAAAAGACGTATCATCATTTATGTTATTTTAGTCCCAGATTCATGACCAATGTCATACTTTAAATGATGCTGTGAGTATCGACAGCTTGATTGATAACACTGTTTCTTATCATTGAGCTTCACGGTTTTCTACATTACTACAAATCTTTCAAAAAGCTAAAACTGTTGCTCTGTTGTTTTGCTTTACTTTTTCAGTGTAATGAAGAGACACAAAGATCTGAATATGAATTCATTGTACTGATATGAATCTTGAGTATTAAAAGATAAAACACTTCATAAAGGTCTTGTATCTAATTTATAAACCTCTGAGTGGTCGTACATTGAGACACCTACAGGACTGATGCTGCACATTCACTGATTATCCGTTTATTGAAGTTCTTTGGACAGAATATAAAACAAAGTCCATTCTGTGTTTCTTTCTTTCCTTGAAAACATAAATTGTAATTTATTTTGTTCTAATCCAAAAACACAAATTATTCTGCGTAAAAAAACTTTTTTTTAACCAAGAAACTACATTTATAAATATCTACATTTGTTCCTGTTTCAGCAATAAATCAAATGAATATAATTATATAAAATACACATATTATATATTCTGTCAGAGGCACATTGTTGTCCTTTGTGACAACACATGAACACCTTACGTCATTTCATGAAGTATATCCTCACTGTTTATTGGATTGTGTCTGAAAACAAGTTTTCTCTACTTTGTAACACTAACAGCTATTCAGCGTTTAATGTACTAAAAAAAAAACATATGTTATGTCAGCTCCAATGAATGTAAGGTAAATGTAAAGGTATCATAAAGCATCATAAAGGCCTTTTTAAGTCCTTAGAACTGTTCATGGCATCACCAAAACAAAGTGTGATAAGAATAACATGGGAATAAAGAAAATTGGGTCAATTTAAAAATTAGCATTTACCAATATTACATTATTATCAAACTGTACAATGTGCTGACCCTGAAGGTCAACTTCAACACAAAACTAACATTTCACTAAATGCAACAAAAAAAAAATCACTACACTCAAACATATTAAATTAAAATGCACTCAAATTTCACAATATAAACATTTCATGAAACACAGAAATATTTTGTGAAACTTTGCATTTAATGAAATGTTTTTGAAATTCACAAAATGTTTCTGCAGTTGAAATTCAGGGTAACAAAAATACAGCTCATCATATTCTCACCCTTACTACATGGATAGACATATAAAGACATACTTCATGTGTGCATAAAAACAGATGTATGAATGAGTGATGTATGCTGGAGGAAAGAAGCGACTGACTCACCAATGACATGTCTTATTAAGGAGGTACTTTAGCAGGTTGATCATCAGAAGAGCAGTTTCTTACTGTGAGGCGTCAAACAGAGGTCATGTTTAGAGTGCAAACTGCTAAAGCAGAGTTCACCGTGTAAACCTGAGTAAAACTCAGTCCCAGCTTTAGATACACAGCACCTGCAGCTCATCACAAACTCAGGTGATTGGCAAAGTGACAGCTCAGGCACCTCCTTCAATAGAGGTGACAATGTGGGGGTTGTGTTCATGTCACATAGGAAACAGCAGACACACACTTCCTACACATACCATATATTCTGCATCATGGTGTATTTGTGTGGCCCTGTCATGTTAAAAACTTTTCATTTCATGTTGTATTTTGAGTGGAAATGGTCCTTGAAACAAAGAGGCATGGAGGGCGTTAACAGCGTGTCAACATGACCCGCCAGAAACATTTCTCCCTCTTTCATTTGAAACATTCAGTTCAACAGATGATGATCGATAAACCATCCGCAAGGCATGAAACAATGTATGACAAAAGATTTGTTCTCCAGTCATTTTAATGCTAACACAACCCCGTGTGTCTCAGAATCTTTTGGCTGAGCTTGAAGAGGGGAAACTATTAGAGAAAGGATGTATGAACAAAAACCTTTACTACTGGTCTTGAACTGGTCGCTCATGATTGTGTTTTTTTTCTCAACTAAAGTAAGGACACTTTGGCAAGTTCTCAGAATGTTGTATTGTCGGCCTGTGGAGCTCTACTACATGTGTTTCCTTTTCCTTTTTATAGTTCTATGCAAATCAGAATACAGCAGTGGCTCAGTCTGTAGGGACTTCTGTGGAAACCTCAAGGTCTCTAGTTCGGGTCCCGGGGAGGATCAGAATATGGAAATTGGTCTGGTTGCTTAAGAGGCTCTCCTCCTGAGCACTGCACTCTTTTGTGTGCAGCCTCTCCTCTCTCCATTAGTGCATCTTCATAGGATCCTGTTTGTGCATGTGTGTTTATCTCAGCCTAAGTGTGCTGATGTCTCAACAAGAGTGAAGACAAAAAAATAATTCTCCTCGGAGATTCATGAATTATATATTCAAATTCTTTAACAATCAGACAAGAGTTCCACAAACAGTTTCACTACCCAACAGATTCTACATGTTGTGTTGTGTTGTTTTTAAAAACATTTTAAAAAAGTGGTTTGAATTCTATTTATATGAATATGTTATTTCTCTGAAGTAGCCTTCTATTTGTAGGGCTGCCATTTTGGTCCTGACTTATATATCTCAAATATTATACTGATTGATGTGAACACATATATATATACAGCATTACAGGATATATTAAAGATCCCTATAGGAATTGGAGGTTTATTTGCCTTGGTTATCCCCTGATGTGTCTTCTGTATTTTTGATCGTAATTAAAAAACTTTGGCATAAATTTCATAGTTTGGTGTATAGTAATCGTGAGTAATACGAGGAACAATCATATTTTACCACTTTAAAATGTTTTTTTTGACCTCCTTCAGGTCAAAATATAAAGTGTTTAGATTATCTTTCAGTCAGCTGGGCATTGTTTACACATTATTACACACTATATACAACTAAAAAGATGACAATGGAGTTACGGATGAGATGTGATACCTACAACTAGACTGTTGCGAGCTTTTTTACACTTTTTAGGAAAACATGAAGGTTCGGATTCCTCTAAACAATGAAGTGGCTTCAGCATATATTGTAATTTTTGTATATTTCCGTTAGAGGAATGTTTTTTTTTTTTTACAATATCTGCATCTGGCTGATTCGTTACAGACATGGAGGCAGTTGAAGCAAACGGTGAGCTGTCACCAGTCCTGTAGCTTCATGCAGTTCACATGTAACAGTCAAAAAATGATGTGCATGCCAACCCCTTTATCACGAGGGTTAATGAATCTTATTGAGTTGTGTTTGAAAAATACTTTTTAGAAAGTTCAACTGGATGAAGGGAAGTTTAGGTTTTGATGAGAAACCCTAAATCACACCTACACATTCACACACTGATGGTAGAGGCTGCTGTGTAGTGAAACCATCAGAAGTTACTTATCGCATTCATATACATTCATACACCACTGACGAAGCAGCAGGAGCAACTTGGGGTTAAGTGTCTTGCCCCTTGTGTCTGTATATGTTTCAGAACGGTTTCAGGTTCAGGCTTAGCCTCAGGGATATCTCTTATCTGCCCTACAAGCTTTAATTAAGATTATATATAGGCTCAGAAATGTAACGCACACAGTGCAGGTGTTCAATGATTACACATGTTCATGCTCATACACAAAGGGCGGACATAAAACACCCTCTGTTTCTTCTCACACAATTCACTCCAAAGTATTTCATTTTCTTACATCTTGGAGCGTTTCCTTTCTGCAGTGACAGTATTGACTGATCACATGTGGACGGTCATTTCTTCTCTCCTTTGACTCCCAAAGCACTGAATCTGATAACTCCAGTCTCTCCAACTGAATTCTTTGAACTTGTGTTTGAGTCTGCCAGTAGCTTATTGCTTTCCTGCAGGGCCTTGCTCTGTACTGAGGCAGACGTGAGGATTGAAATGCTTTCTTTATGTAACATGTATACGTGCTCAACAGCCCCACACAGACAGAGAGCAGGTGAGGTCCTTACAACAGAGCAGGTGTTACATATGTTACCAAATATTATGATAAATGGACGTGAGCTAGCTCTTTTCAAGTCTCATGACTACTCTAAGCGTTTTTTTCACCGCATGGCAAACCCATTCACGCACTGATGGTTAGTGGTTGCTATGTAGCGACATCATCAGCAGTAACTAATCCCATTCGATAAACAGCGGGAGCAATTTAGGGTTAAGTTGCTTGTCCAAGGAAACATCATACATGTTGCTGCAGGAGCTGAGGATCAAACCTTCGACCTTCCGGTTGAGAGACGACGACTCTACAAACTGAGCCACAGCCGCCACTTATGAAGACCATATATTTTTTTTAAATTCTGAAAATAAATCTATATATTGTAATCCCAGGCTCAATAGACTGTTTTACGATAATCTGTGCAGTCCATTATAAACCGTGTTGTAATACAATTGAGTCTTTATCTAATTTTACAGTTTGCCAACAGTTGTTGAAAAAAAAACTTCCAGGCTACCTGAAGATATAAGCTTCTGCGTTATATCACAAGCTCCTGACCTCTGCTTGTTGATATCTCCTCTAATGGACCTCTGTGAGTTTAAATTGGAAACCCCTGCTCTGTGAGATCAGCAGCGACTCACATTTTTAACAGAGAGTAAGTAGAACGACCAGTGATAGGTCAGTGGAGTCAACACAGTTTAACACGTCTGCACACACATACAAAAGAGTTGCAGTTCAGATTGCCTTTTTTAATATTTTTTCAACCTTTCTTTGGGATAATATGACATCTCATTAGCTTTCAGATTGCCTCGCACCCCATGTACGGGGGCATAGTCCTCCTAGCTCCTGAGTCAGACCTGCTGCTCCTTTCCCACATATCATTCTCCACTCTATCTCCCCACTTTCCTTCTCTATCAAAATAAAAGGCAAAACCTTCATGGCACCACATATCCTGAAATTCATTGTGCATCAAAACAAACAAGCTGGCAGATTCTCAAGCAGCCGAGTAGTGCACTTAGTTGTTTTATTTTGTTATTACCTTTTGTTAACTAGTACTGGTGCAGCTGTTGAGATTGTCAAGTGGCAGGAACAGAAATGGTAGGATAAGAGCAGAGGCACTTATCTTCCATAGACCAGACCGTCTCATTTCAGATCAGCCTGAGAGTTCTACACAGGCTATATAGGTCCTTCATAGCATGGGTTCTTTCTAAGGATGCTAACACTGAACAGGGACATAGAACCTGTCTATTGGTAAAATGTCATTCAGATGTAGATTGTAGTCTCAAGGACAGGCTTCTACTATGAGCTCCGATAATGACACAGCTACAGATTGCTATTCTGAGCCAAGAAGACCTGAAAGCTAATGAGATGTCATCTCATCCCAAAGAAAGGTTGAACAAATATTTAAAAAGGTTTCCTATATTAAGTGTAATCATTTTAAAGTAAGACAAAAATAAGTTTAGTTGACTTTACTATGACTGTAAATCATGACTTCATTGATCTTAAAGGTTCTAAACATTCACTTAAAGTGTTACTGAGCAAAGTTGACCCAAAGGATATAGAGTACAGGGTCATGGTCGGGTCACAGCGCTGGCACATCCCCATCCAAAGGAGGGGTGTGTTAATCCTCCTCAGGCCCTGGAATGCCACCACTGGCCCGGCCACGGTTAGGTCCTGCAGCCGGCAGCGGGGCCTCCGATGCTAATTGGAGGCTCTGAAGCGTTGGGAGGCATGCAAATATCTCCGGCTTTACTCAGATACCCTTCTGTTCCACTTCCAGTCCTCTCCAATCCCCTCATTCCACCTGACTGGAGGGGGAGGAGGGAGAAGGAGGTGAACACAGCTGCTGGTTTGTTGCCTCCTTCCCGTGGGCCCCGGCTGTGTCAAGGGAAGGGGGGGAGGGGAGGGGCGGGGGGGGTACTGCGGCCCGCTGTTGCCTTGATTAGGGGCCAGGCTTCCAGGCCAATGTCATGTACAGTACATCAGAGGAGATCAGCAAACCAGCCTGAAAGTCAGATGACACCAAGCACATGCACAGCGCTCCTTAACCCCCCCCCTCCTCCTTTTATCCACCCCCCCCCCATTCCCATCATCTCTTACTTTCAGTCCTCCTTGCATTTACCTGCAGCTCCCGCTCATTCACTACCCCTGTCACTACTCCTAGTTGTATCTCACCTGTCTGTCTCACCCCTTTGACACACAGAACCCCCACTCTCCCATGGGGACGGATCAGAAAAGGCAACCTGAGAGAATGCTGGTTGTTATCAACAGAGGATGAGAGAGAGAGAAAGACATGAAAAAAAAAAAAAAAGAGAAGAGGCGAGGGGCGTTTTTGGTGGGGGCTGTCTGGGTAAAGGACCAGAACAGAGGAGGCACGAGGAAGATGTTTAGACTTGGGCGAAGAGCTTGTCAAAAGCATCAGGCTTTAGCCTTTGATGAAGACCTTTTGGTTCAGGACTTGAGAGTCACTTGACATTCAGAGAGTGTTAGTGGAATAATTGTCAAGAATCCATCTTCATTATTTATCCTGAGTGATACCTCTGGTTCATGTTCATGTCTGGGAAAGACCAACAACCTGTGTCAGGAAATATTGTTAAATGTGTTCAGTAGCTGATAATGGGAAACTTTTTCAGATTCAGTCTTAGTTTTTACCAGTTGAGACCAGAATGTGATTTAGTTTTAGTCACATTTTGGTCATCTTTCCTTTATTTAGTTTCATAGTTTATAGTCCAGTTTCAGTCGACAACAACTCGAAACATTTTAGCCAAAGAAAAGTGATTACATTATAATCATTCAAGTTAAAACACTTTCTCTCTTTAAAGGCTTTATATGTGATTTTTTGATCCAGCAGATGTCGCCCTTGAGCTCCAGCATGAAACCAAAACAACTTGCGCTGCATTGTTGTGTTAGCATGCTAATGCTAGCGATCTTTATTATGCTGGTATCTTCACACTGCATGTAAATTTACCTGAAATGAGCGTGATCTAGAAACACAGTTAAGCAGTGAGTACAGTATGTTATTCTTCTTTTCTCTAGTCCCTCAATTAAACAACTTTTATACACGAGGGGAGGAGTCAGCCGGCCGTCCTGGCGATGTAAACAAAGTGAAGATAGGACTCTGAAAACTCAGAAAACATCACAGACAGTGGGACTCGGGTGTTACACCCATTGTAGACAGTCATGACTCACAGAGTTATTTTCAGAGGATAAACTTGATTTATATTATATTTAAGTGTGAAAAATCGCATTTAAAGCCTTTAAATTGAAATTGGTATCAAGACAAAACGGTGCCTTCACTTTTTTTTTACTCATGCACACACATAAAACACCAATAGCAGTAACATAGTTAGCTTGCAGCAGTAAAATGAATAGCCTTTAATCAAACACACACAGGAAAATATTACTGCATCAATATTTATAATACTTCACACACATGACAATACTGATATTCTGTGGACTGTTGTACTTTCACATTTTGGTAAAAGTACTTTTACTACCCCTGGCATGCATTATAAGCACAGAAGAGCTACAGATTTAAACTATTAAAACATCTTTATGAAGGGAAGTCTTATTGTTAGAAGGTTAATAATGAATGAGATAATATTTTTACTATAATTAAACTTATATTAGGATACAATGCAGATAGCTATCATTATCGCGTCAGCTCATGCTCTGTCTGTCTCTCTGCGCTACAAACACACACACACACACACACGCGCACACACACACACACACACACACACACACACACACTCCTCCTGCTCTCTGCCTCGCAGCAAATACACCACTCCTCTCTCCTGCTTTTTTTCATACAAGATTTTGGCAGATGGATCAGACTCACAGTGGGGGAAAATATCATGGGTTTTGAATGTAAGACCACTACTAATATGTTAGTCCCGTCTCGTTGACGAACTCTCCGAGACCCCACAGCATCCATGTGAGCAGCGTTCCAGTCTGCACTGGTTTTGCTCAGTTTAGAGGCCCCCTGCGTCGTACCCTTACTGGAACCATTTTCTGAAACAAGCTCAAGGCAGTGCAGCAATAACAACAACATGCAAACAAAAGGTCACTTTGCTGTTTATTTGGTGCTTATTTTGTTATGTGACAGGATATATGATTGGGAGTCCCATCATTGTGTTTTACTTGCAAATTGCATGAATGCTCAGTGAGCATGCTGCTGTGAGCATTAGTGGTAGAGTCAGTCGTCTCTCAACCGGAAGGTTGGGGGTTCGATCCCGAGCTCCTGCAGCCGCCCCCTTGATATTAAAACCTAAATCTAAACAGCACGGAAATGCACCAAGAATTCTCCATCTTAAATGTGTTTAACTTTTTGGATGTTTAATTTGATTGATGTTGCAGCAACGCAGCTGACAGACCTCCTCTTTCTAACCTCTTTTCTTCTCCTCTCTGAACCCTGACTTTTGCATGTGACAAAAAAAACGTTATATAAGATGGGTACTTTGCAGCAACAGTTCGGCATACCAGGGCATAAATTAGCCTGTACTCCTATGTGTTTCCATTCTCCCCCTGGGTTGGTCTGCCATTTCCCTCAGGTCCCCTTTGACATCCAGCAGAAAATGCACATGTGCCACTAAAAGAGACAAGAGTGGAGCAGGCAATCGTCATAACACTACCACACACTGCGCTTCCTGCCCCACTAAAATCCTCACCACCACCCCTGTGCTGCTCTCTGCTCTCAGAGGAAGTCCCCCTTTTCCTGAGGCCATCACTCTTGGCACCCTTGGTCCAGGACTGAAATGTGACTTATGGGCTCAGGCGGGCGACAAGCTCTGCAGCTTGTGTTTGTGCAGCAGCTAAGAGAAACACATATGGCTGAGCAGTGAGAGGTGCTGCTTTCTGGTGGATGAAGTTGTGGGCGGAAACCACAGTGTTTTCTCTGCCTCCCCTTTGATTGAAAGAAGTATTTATTTTTTCCACGACTAGACTCGGCCGTTTGACCTCTGCTCAGACTATCATGTGCTTGTTGGCCTTAACACTCTTGGCATATCTAATTCCAGTTGAAATGCTGCTCACTCTATAGTTTTAAAACATGCCAATACTTTACCAGGTCTCAAGGAGTTGTATGGCTTTAAAACAGCTTTTTACACAACGCATGCAGCTCAATGGATGCTGTGAAGGGACCCACTTTAAAGAGTTTGACTTGTGTGCAGTTTGAAGAACAAGTGCTTTAATTATTTAACTTTTTTCACATCATGCATCATACATAAGAAAGACAATTTCAAAATTAAAAAAATATGGATTTGAATTTTGTCATCCACTGATTTCCATTTTTATATCCTGTTATTATTTAGTTTAGGACATCACTGCGCTTCCTTGTGGTTCTCCTCCAACCGGAAACATTGATAGGTGCAAATGTCATGAACCAAACAGCTTGATGAATGTGGACAGGTAGTCTTGTTTCTCACCTAAGGTTAGTCAAATACGTCAATGTACCACCTGTAGCGAGCTCAGTCAATACACAACAAGCCTTCACTCAATCCAGCTGTCACAAAGTCACAGTGTTGCGTCGGGTATGGATCTTTGAAGTTTAAGCCCAGTAACTTCACATTCAAAAGTTGAATCTGTATTTTTTTGCTGCTCTTTTCATCAGTAAGGCCTTGTGTCCACCTAGGGGGTCAGGAAAGCACTGGCCCTGCGCTCAGGAGCACTTTGCATTGAGCGTTTGTGTGCTGTGGAGAAAAGAGCTGCAAGTCCGTCCTGTTTCTATGACAACAGTCTGTTAACGACTGCTGCAACAGCATTTTAATTTTTACATAATTTTTTAAGAGGATGTTGGTACAAGACATGATCCGTAGGTGGCAAAACTACGAGGAATATTACACATTTAGAAAAGAGCGCAAATGACGTCGACAGCACCTTTTTTGAAAAGTTGACGCTGCGTGCTACGTTTTTTTTCCCTGAGCGGCCTCTTTTTGCTGCTAACGCTCTCTACTTATTGAAAACAATTTAAAAGAGACCCTGGCACTCAGAAGAAAAAAAAAACACTAGGTGGACACAGGCTTATATATGCATCTAAAACTGGTCTATTGTTATCAGGACATCCCAATCATGCTAGAATTTCAAGAGAGTTAAGAGTGACAGTATGCAGTTTGTAAAACATGTAACATCATATTCAAAATACACCTGTGACTCAGGGACGAGTGGCTTCAAGAGATACACTTGCAGAGCAGATGGGGAGGAAAAGCAGCCAAAATCACCAGGTTTTTAAAACAAACGTGATTACATTTTTAAAACAATTGACAGCACTAGAAAAAGTTGTTCAGTTCTTATAGCTTAAAGACCCAAATCAGCAATGGTGCCATGTCAAACAAAATGTTGTATGGATTTTGTTTGTGGTGGGTAAGTCTTAAGTACATGACGTAATGTTTTGACAGACTAACAGAGAGATGTTTGAAAAATAGATGTACACAGCATGTTGCCAAGTCCAGAGGAGAATGTCTCCATACACGGCAGCCTCAGTGGACCAAAAAAATCCGATTCAAGCACAGGTAGACCTCACATTTTCTTAACCGAGTAAAACATTTGCAATACCGCTTTCCTAGAGTTGAGTTGGTCAGTTTATAGGAAAACATCATAATATAAAGTCCTGCTTTGTTTGAGCCATCCACCGTCTATGGTATCCTACCACTTTGCTTTTCATGACCACAACTGCTCCAACTACAGCTTCTAACTGTTGTTGAAAGAACAAACTCATTGCCTAAAGATACAACAACCAAGCCAGAAAAAACTGCAGCTGTCACATCAATGCTAAACAGGCACATTTAAATAGTGAGAAAAAAAGCATAAATTGGAAAGGGCTGGATAGCGTGGATTAAATATTATGAACAAAATATATACTCTGTGAAATCAATTTCCATCAGAATTCCACTATCTGTGCTTTAGAGACAACTGGGCGTAGATCATTCTCCAGTGTAACACTGACATATTCAGAGACAGCCTTGAGTAGGCGTATGTGTTGTGATTAGATAGAAGGACCCAGGAAGCCACAGAGCTCCATTGTGCTCACATTTCCTCAGTGAAAGCCAACTGGCCATCCAAGGCCAGCTTCTCCAGGCACAGGAAGGAAAGACAGAAGAGAATGAAGGGAGTGAATGGGGCAGAGGAGGGATGGGATGATAAGGACAAGAGCTGGAGGAAGGAAGAGTAAACAGAGGAGTGAAATAAAAACAGAGGGGTGAAGCTTGTCTGCTGTGGTAACCTGCGGTAATGGCTGTGCCCTCTTTCATGTTGCATCGTCGGGAGAGGGGGCTTAGAGATTTATTTGGATGTCAGTATCAGGGGAGGGGGACCTGCAGGACATGGCCTGACAGGCTGACCCCTGACCTCTCCTCTTGCCAGAGCCGCTTGAGGTCCCATGGAATACCCAAAGGGGCCCCGAAGACTAGCTAGTGTGTGTCAGGGCCCTCAGCGGTGTCAGATAGCTTGAGGCCTTTTTCGAATGTATTTTTTAAAAGGGGGGAAATCAATAAGTTGGGTCGGAGAGAGGCGGCTGCAGAAACATGAGCCTGTGATATTTACTTTGCTGTAAGGCACAGCGTGTTCAGAACACTTGTCAAAGATGTGCCTCCAAGAGCATGTTTAGTTGTGAGACAAAAATAAGTCGATAAATGGACCTGAAGTCACTTTTTGTGTCGAGCTGTTGGAACACTCCATAGCTTATATTTTATATTTTACTGGTACTTTTCTCAGTTACTGATTCTAAATAAAACAACATAATATCTTCTGATCATTTGTTACATATGAATGTTGAGATAAAATAAAGTACATTGTGTGTTTTCAGGATAATAAAGCAACATGTCGCCAAATGCAACAGTGTTGCTGGCTACAGTGTTTCTCTTAATAGAAGAGCTTCATAGAAGAGAAGAATACCATGGACAGGATTCATTCATCATTGGTTTGGCTTTTTCTAAGAGTAAACATTGAATCATTAAGTGTTGTGCATGTATTTAAAAACCTAAACAGTTACGCTAGAAATAATCTCTTCATGCTTTTATTCAAATTCCCGTTTATGGACCACTCACCTGATTCATTGATTTCTTCATGTGAAGCCAAAATCATAGTAGTTGTGGATATTACATTAACTGTGACATAAACATTTAGGTAAGGAAAACCGATACAAGGATGCATTTTAATTAGGTATTCAGAAATGATGTGATGACCCTGCAATTAAAAACTACTGGAAGTCAATCAGAGACGGCCACGGACACATTTTTAAAATTAAGATTGATTTTTATATTCAAGTCTTGTGTCCGGGGAAAAATGGCACCTCAACTTCTTGGCTTTCCAAAGCACTCATGTATAGAGTGATGCTGGGAGCCAGTAAAAAAAAAAGTCATAAAAATAAAAGGTGTTATGCAGAGATATTTGCAACATTTTACAAGAAATTGTTTAATGATGAACCAGAAAAAACAGACACAGTGAAAATGGACAGGCATCTTGGAAATCGTATTCTAAGGCAAGGCTCACCTCAACTGAATGCATCCCTGATAAGGACAATAACAATAGATAAAATATCTATCTTTTTTTTAAAGAGAAAAAGTTAAAAAAAAGTGGTGATGGATACACAAACGAGTTGTAACAAGAGTTTAGGGAATCACTGACACCAATTCTTAATATAATCCAGGGGCGGGTGTGGCTCAGTTGGTAGAGTCGGTCGTCTCTCTACCGGAAGGTCGGGGGTTTGAGCCCCAGCTCCTGCAGCAACAAGTTACTCCCGCTGCTTCATCTGCGGTGTATGAATGGATTAGTTACTTTAAAAAAAAAACAACCTCTACCATCAGTGTGTGAATGGGTAGGTGTGACATGCTGTGGAAAAGCGCTTTGAGTAGCTATACAAGCTCAAGTCCATTTACCATTTGATAGAGTGTATAATAATGCATTAGACATGAGTTCTTGGGTGCCAACATGGAACTCATCAGTCACGATCTTGAAACCTAAAGAAGGAAAAGGAAAGGGTTCATTCTACAGGCCAATTTCTACTACACATGGACCAAAAAATACTGTCATCCATTATAGCAGACACACACTGTAATAGATAAAGAACAGTGCAGCCTCGTCAAGGCAAACGAAAAAGATTTACTTATGCTAACAACCAATTCATCAAAAGCATTTCATAGAGTTCTCTGGTCGCATATATTTAGGACAGCAAAAGCTTTGGTTTTCCCCCAAATGAACCCAGTGGTTAAAACTAATGTAAAAAAAAAAAAAAAATCCCCTAGCACAAGGAAAGGTCATTTGCACACTTTCAAGAGCTCTGAAAACACATTAGGGAACCAGACAGGGAGATCCACTGTCAGCTCTAATTGTCATTATGTGCATGGAACCCTGGGCCGAAGTTGTAACATCAATCAAGGGGGTTACAATTAGATGAGAAGAACACAAATTGGTGTTGTATGCTGATGATGTTATTGTGTACTTAACATTGCACATTAAGGAATGTAGTGAATTTAAAGGATATAATATATATATAAACAATTTTGAGTCAATCATTTTGGCTATAAGTTAACACAGACAGCTGAGAATAATTTCAATGACATGGGCAGCTCCTGGTACAGACTCATGTGATATCACGTATTGAATATTGCAACTCCCTACTGACAGGCACTATCAAACCCCTGCAGATGATCCAAAACGCAGCAGCACGACTGGTCTTCAACTTACCTAAAAGAGCAGATGTCCCTGCGCTGTTCATCTCCTTACACTGGCTCCCAATTAACGCTCGCAGCAAATATAGAACTCTGCTGCTCGCTTACAAAACAGCGACAAAATCGGCTCTTCATCCAGGTCTACACTCCCTCTCACCCACTACGCCCTGCCAGCGAAAGGCGTCTGATCCAACCTTCATAACAGGACCCTAATTCTAGACTCTTCTCCTCTGTCGCCCCCCGGTGGTGGAATGAATTTCCAAACTCCATTTGTTCAGCAGACTCCCTCTGCACCTTTAAGAAAAAGCTCAAGACCCAGCTCTTTAATGAATACCTTCACACTTAATGTTATTGATGATAATAAAGATGATGATGACAATATTTGGATGGTTTTGTTGCTGATTAGACCTCTTAAGAACTGTTGTAGATGTCGTTCTTTGTCAGCACCTGTGTGTCCGATCGGTCTTAAAGCTGTTCGTTTGCACTTACGGACGTTGTTTCCTCCTCTTTAGATCCCTGCTTGTGTTGTTGGATTTAAAAACCTTCTCACAAATACTGTATAACAATACAATAATTATATTTCAGACATAAGTCTCGGAATTGTTTTTAGCACAATGCAGCTTTTATAAATATATGCAGATTGTATTTATTAGTTAATTTTGACAGTGAGAGTGTACTGCTGCTTAGCTTTGCGCTCATTTACATTTGTAGTCCCTGGGCAGGAGACAAAGAAGAGGTCTCTGTTAGGAAACAAACTATACATTAAAAACACCCACACAACAATATAACCACTGCACAAAAGCATTAAGTTAATCCACAGTGACATTTACATTTCATATTAAAACATAAATAGGCTACAAGTAGTACACACGACACAAACTACTATACAGCAGCAGATGTCACAATGACATAGGCCTAACTGAGACAGAATTAATGCATTAAAAAGCTGAATAAGCTACACCACAAAAAACAGCTGTGCCACAGCAGCAGATATCGCTAAAGCCACACATGAACAACTTAAATAAACAACAACATTATCAAATAGTGTTCATCAAACCTCAAGTGTTTATCTGTGATGAGAACATGATTAAGTTGAGTTTAGCCATGATAAGAAGATAAGCATATCTTTCAAAGATTAAAAATAAAAACCGCTAAAGAGGTGCACATATCGAAAAAGGAAGGGAATAACTTAACTTAGAATTTAGAGTCTTAGAGTCTAAGGAAGAGCCTATACAAAATGTCTAACTATGTAGTCTATAGTTGTTACTCTCATCTGCACCTCTTCGGAGGCTGTTAATTTCATGATGATCCTTACTTCCTCTAAAGTGAAGTAAAATTACCATGTGCAAGAAGTAAAGGCCCATTTTTTAGGTTAACTAAATATGCAAGTCTTAATCTCACTGATTTTAACACAGACTGACATGCTTTGCTAAATGGTCGTTTTAAAAAACAAAACATTGTTGGCAATAATTCAGAATATTCCCCTTTCTCCAAGGACCACTACACCATTAAAAAATTAAACAACAACAAGACAGAGGCAGATCTTGGGACAGTGATGATAGACATAGTCAGTCTAAATATATTTGGTGGAGGAGACACACACACACACACACACACACACACACACACACACACACACACACACACACACACACACACACACACACACACACAGATCTTCAGTAAATTGTATTTATTGCATCCCATACATGAAAATGAGTTAATATGTGGGCTACAGATACAAATTAAGAGTTCATCTCCTCCCTTTTACTTTCCTTTCTTCTACTGCATGGTTTCAGTGTTTCTCTTTAATTTTTCTCATGCATATTCTTTACAGCATCCTCTTTTCTAGAAAATGAATTGTAAATACAAGGGATACTTTGTTGTTGAACTGACATTTTAGTTTTCTGAAATCAAAGTATGAGAAAGTGCCACCTGAATTATCCGATTGTGTTAATGTGATGCTGGACATTTTTGTAGTGGAAAAATGAACATTAATTTTAAAACTCAAGCGATGTATTTGATGAATGTGGAAAAGGTGGACTGAGTTTATCAACCCACATAGAATAGATATCAGGTAAAGAGTTTAAGCTGTATCGTCACCCCCCTGGTTTTCTGCTACACATGTTTTACCTTCTTGTTTGTATTATGTTTATTATTCGGTTATTTGTTTTCCATTATCTGGTTTTATTTTTCAAAAGTGTACTCTTTAAAATGCTGTACACTGGTTGATCTCTAACTTAAATTTAAGAAATATATTTTTGAAAGGTCTCTTTATCCGACTGTGGCTCAGTGGTAGAGTAGGTCACCTCTCAATTGGTAGGTGGAAGGTTTGATCCCCAGCTCCTGCAGCCACATGACGATGTGTCCTCGGGACAAACATGAAACCCCAAATTGCTCACACTGCTCCATCAGCAGAGTGTGAATGTGAATGAATGGATGAGTTAATACTGATGGACACTTTACACAGCAGCCTCTACCATCATGGTGTGAACGGGTCTGAATGGGTCTGAATGGGTCTGAATGGGTCTGAATGGGTCTGAACGGGTCTGAATGGGTCTGAATGGGTCCTGCGGTGTAGAAAAGTGCAACCTTAAAAAAATCTTCCTTGCTGGTTCAAAAGGGAACCACTTTTCACCTACTTTTTGAAAACATTGATGAAACATCTGGGGTCCAGGTAATCTGCTTGTACCACAGGATTGTTTTCATATTCACGCACACACTGAGAACAGTTTTTGAAGGCGCATCCCATATTTTGCTGCTAAAATGATTGAATTACTGAGCAGCGCTTCACAGCCACCAACTAAAATAAATAAATGAGTGGATTTGGATTCAACTCCTTCCAGTCAGTAAATCAATTTTGTTATCATCCAGGGGTCTCTCTGACTTATAGTCAGAGCTGTAGTCTAACTAGCTGCACACATTCTCTCATTTCTTCTTCTACAGGGAATGTTTAAAACTGCTCTCTTCTTAATGCCTCTGATTGTCCGATTAGGATTGTTATATGAAGAATGAAATCATTTGAAATTACGTCTCTGCAAAGACAATATTTTACAAAAACTGAGAAATTATTTCCCATTTCCTCCCATTAACCCCAAACATTAACAAATATGGACATTTTACAACAAAATTGTAGTTTGTGACATGTTGATGGTTGAAAAAGCTTCTTTGACCTGATTTCAGTCTCAACCAAATTTCGATGCAGAAATCGCAGTTAGTGCTCACCTTTCTGACATATTAAACCCGTGTAACTTTAATTTATCACATGACTGATGCAGAAACGTTATTGTGTCTCCCATTGTCAGTGATATTTAAAGTGTGCCAAAGAGAGAGGGCCCTGCACTGATGTCTGCAAAATAATGTAGATCTAACCTTCCCCAGAGTTGATTTTTTTTTTTATCCTGTAGATATAAAAACACAGGCGAGTATGAACAATGTTGCTTGTGATTCGGCCTCTTGTCTATTCTGTTAAAAGGCATCAGGAACCAAAAGGGCTCAGGTATTTTTAGGCTAACATGATCATGCAAATCTCCTCTCCATGTATTCACACTGGAGACAGAAAACAGTTTAGGATGGGTTGTGAAATTGCAACGACAGCAGTGTTATTCTTCCTCACCCATGGGTTCCCCCACCATGCATCTTGGATTGCACTCTGGCCAGAGACAAAGCGGGTAATTGGATTCACATTGTGTCTGCGAGGGGAAGCAGGGAACAACCACCCCCCCCCCTCCCGCCCCACCACCACCTCTCCTCAGGCTGGCCCACGGCGGCCAGTGTGATGGTGATATTGTACTGACCCTCCTATCAGGGGTCACGTTGGGGAATTATAGTGTCAGTTGTCAAGCTGAGACCTACATTCTGCCCAGAGGTTAGACGCAATCACAACTCTAAAGGACTAAAGCCAAGCTCACACACATAGACAGAGAAACACACAAATACAAAAAAATTGAAAAAACACAAGCCATGTCTTGTTTTGAGCCGCCCTTCTCTCTCGCAGCACTGCCCTGCTCTCATTGGGTGTACGGGCCTCTTCGTGCCTTCCAGGGGTGACAGAGGGGAGAGAAATTATCGGCTTCAGAAGAGCGTAGCCACTGAGCCACAGTGACAAGACACTGAGGGCCAATGGCTGCCGGTGCTTCAATTCATTCTCCATCAAACAAACACAACAGTGTTTAGAGGCAGAGAGTTGTCCTGAACGTGACAGGAGTTAACACTTTCAGGATCGAGCACAGCTTTCCACGCCAGCACCACATTAGTGGCACTTCTAGTGGCAGCTCAGATTTCCACATTTAAAAAAAAACAAAAACATCCCCGTTTGAGGAATGATCAGCTGCAGAAGATCAGATAATATTATAAAACCTGCTTAGTTTAACCTGTTTATCTTTGCATTGTTTCCCCATGAATATTTTGTAGCAGAATATGGAAGCCGCCCCGACCCGCCCCGACCCGACCCGACCCGACCCGACCCAGACAAACATCAGTTAGTTAATATTGTTTTTAAAGAGCGACTTAAATCCTTATTTAGCGCTGTAAGAAGATGTTTTCTTTAACTTAGAGACAAAATAACCTAAACTTATTGTGTACACATATTTTAAAAAGCAGGATATCCTGACAGAGTAGTCATAGTTTCATCTTTCATAGCTGCACATTATTTTTTGTAGGATTTAATCTCAAAGCTACAGACGCTAAAACATTTTAAAGTTTGCTTTACATTCACTAGGTAGACATTCGTAAAAGTCTTCACATGCTGAATAATGTAAGCAACAAAACAATATCATAATGTAACATTAGTCTTCATCAACAAGAGCTCGTCCAAGAACAAGTACGTCTGTGACAGCCACACCTCTCACAGTACTGAGTTCAGAAACATCAACACTTACTGCACATAAATTCAGCCTTTCATTTGCAAATGCATCAATTCAATCACACTTTGGACCGTCTCTGTTCCATACTGCAAAAACTAAGAGTTGTGTTTTTGTAAAAAAAATATTTCTTTACGGGGTTCGTAAACGTATGAGCCACTTCCACCTGACAAGTCCAGATAAACATCTTATTTCTAGATATAAAAAGGCAAAAATTCAGCCTGAATTGCATTTAAAAAAAAAAGCCAAATATCTGCCCATATGCAGCGGAAAAATGTTCCTTGTAAAGTGTCTTGATATGAGATTTACAATCTTAATTAGTTAGAACATCTCATTTCAAGACGTATTTTGTTTGTTGCATTTGCAGCAGATATTTTACCTTTTGCAAGCAATTCAGGTTCACTGTTAAATACTGCATCATTTTATCATTTATAACATTATATATATTTTACAAATTTGAGTTTTTCATGTGTTACTACAGTTTTCGTTCCTTTGAAATATTGGGAAGGTAACGTGTTTGTCTTATTTAGAACGTTAAGTTCATAGCTCCTCTCTTTAATGTGTACACAAACAAGCCCACTCACTCACTCACTCACTGCTGTGGGGTAGTTGACCTCTCCGAGCAGCCGGCCATGTGCTCAACAAGGACCTGTCTCCTGTCCAGTTTTTTTTTTTCTATCAGCTCTCCCATCACATGCTGGCAAGACTGCAGCACTTCAAAGAGGCTTGCTTTTGATGCTAACCATCAATATGCATTTCATCCTGCACCACTTTCTCCCCAGAATTCCTCCTCTGTGTCTTCTCTCCGCAGTAATTGCCTTCAGAGCCTATTAGTGCAAATTATTTGCGACCGCGCTGGTGGTAAAAATCCAGTGCTTGTCAGTGGAGGTGTCCTGGAGGTCAGATGTATTAGCTCAGTGGCCCTCATTTTCTGTAAGCTCTTTCCGGTCTCTACTTGTACAAATACGCTTTCAGCATAACCCGTGTCAACCTTCCTACATTAATCTCCAAACGCTGTGCAAAGGGGGGGTTCGTAAATGTATTATTAGAAGAGCAGGCGCTCACAATTTTTCAAGGCTCACGGGGCACGCTGCCCTAAACATGTGAGACTGGTAAGTATGTTTAGTTAATTTGTCGGGCTGTGTGTTGGCGGTTTGTATCCGCTGCCTAAGCCGATGTTTGGCTAATGCTGCCAGGGCCATTTCACTGCAGAGCCTTGCTGTATTCCCCCCTCGGAAAATACATGTTTTACTCTGTGAGCCAGATCAAAGCGGAGACGCCGGGATCAAAGACCGGCATCACGCCGCTTTGGTCACATCTGTGTTGTTTACATGAATGCTAAAGGCACTTATATCAAATATTACCAACTTTGAAAGATATATGTGTTGAATCGCAGTATTTTGATGTCACTTTTGAAGTACATCAGTGCGTTTGGGGATAATTTTGAAAATCTCCCAAACAATTTCACAACAATTTTGTAAGCTTTAAACAAGATGGGAGGACTAAGCCTTAGTGAAGTTTTTGCATCTGTTTGCATCTCCCCCCTTTCCAAATCCCGCCACATTCTCACTATCAACACAGCAGCCCCCCTGTAGGTATGTCCGCGTAGAGCTCAGCCAGGATCCCAGTGTCCAAGACTTACAGGATCAAACATGTCCCAACAGTTTTTTGTTTTTTTTAAAGCATTGCAGATATGAAGCTGTTGAAACTGAAAGGAAGACGATATTGTGCCTCTCTCTCTCTCGGACTGTTTTTTAGCTGTTGACCTCAGATATTCTCCGAGCGATAATCTTCCCCGGCGGGAGGCAGAGGAGGAGGTGGGATGGGGGGGGGGGGGGGGGGTAGGGAGCAAGGGTGGAGGAGGAGGAGAAGAAGGGGGTTCAATGACCTGTGAGCCGGCCTGCTGTTGGGCTGCCGGCGAAACACCCACCCGACTGCCGACCCCCCTCCTTTTACCTCTAACTG
Organism: Labrus bergylta; assembly: GCF_963930695.1. Lineage (NCBI taxonomy): Eukaryota > Metazoa > Chordata > Actinopteri > Labriformes > Labridae > Labrus > Labrus bergylta. Next base: position 5,442,999 of record NC_089197.1, read on the forward strand.
GATTATAGGCCCTGCTATTCCCCTTGCAAAGCAGCAGTTCACATAACACCCCCCCCCCCAAAAAAAAAAAAAAACACACACACACACGTATACTCAAATAATTAGGGGTTCATCTCTGTAACAACACTATTCCCTTCCTTCTGTCTGGGGTCTCCTCACTTGTTCTCGGAGTTTCCCCTTCATCCCCTCCAGGTGGAGAGAAGGGGCGCAGGGGCATGAAGGGACGCAGTGCACCTACTCCCCTCAAACCTAACCCCCCCCCCCCCAACCCTCCCACTCTGTCTTTCCCTCTGTCTCCCTGCCAGCAGCTGACCCCTGACAGAGTGGTATGTGTTGGAGATAAGTATGTCAGGACTCGGGAGGAATGGAAGGTTCAGTGGTTTGGGGTGATCTGGCTCTGTTTCACCACCGAGGCTCGCTGGCAGGCCAAGACGGCCTCCTCTCCTGATATGTACAGGCGTAAACACACACACACACACACACACACACACACACACACACACACACACACACACACACACACACACACACACACACACCATTAAACACAAACAATCCCATGGTTCGTTCACACATGCTCACAAAATCTGTGAAAATCTTTTGGGGTGTTGCATTTATCAACCACATTTTTTTTATTCCATTAATTTCTCGTAGATTCTGTCTGTAAGTCGGGCTGAGCTGATGTGAGAACGCAGCAGGAAATAATAAAGGGAAAATTCACTCCCAGCGAGTGAGCTGGGATGATACAGCTTCTGTCCCGCTACTGGTGCGTGACCATACTGTATTGGGCCATCTTTCTGAGTTGCCTGTTCACACATTCACCACACAGCAGGAGACTTCAGAAATGATTTAAAAAAGAAAGACGTGGTGGATGAAGCAATGGGATCCAACGCTGTGATAACAATTTTTCCTGTTCAGTGCTGCATGTAATTGGATATACTCACAATATCCACAAACGAGCGATGAAGACTACACTGGCAAACAAAAACAATGTAACACAGTTTCATAATGTGTTAACTGTCTGTGGTCGTGTGCTGGTCTCACCACCCCCCTCCAGTGAGCTTGCAGTGATTTTTCCTGACTTCTACCTGCTTTATTCACACATCAGCTCACCTTGAATTCATGCAGAAAATGAACTGAGTGAAAATGTGGCTGTTTTCATTCACACATGCAGCTCTCCCTGAAAAATTTGAAGGTTTTCACAATTTTTTTATGCATGTGTGAAAGCACCATAAGAGATCACAACAACAGATACAGTTTCATATCTTTGTCCCTAAAACTAAATTACTTAACTTCTCAAATAAGTCGCGCACAAGTCAAACACTTACATCCAAAACAGTTAGACATGTTGCGATAAAAATCTTAACATTTTTTAAAAACAGCGTTTTTTATTTCCCGTTGTTTTAAATGTCTGAAGCTTTTCTTTGCGATTTTCTTGCTTATGTGTAGCACTTTTAATTTCCTGTGTTTGCAATGTGCTGTTTTATAACTAAGATCTTGTCATATTTTCATCACATCAACAAGGCCACTCAATAGCTTTGCTCTCTCATTCACGCTCTCTTTTTCTCCTGACATCTGTCCTACACGCAGATGAACACTTCATGTCTTTAATCACCTCCATTGAAGAGCCTCATTCTGCATCAATATTTACATCTCTGTTTTCTCTGGCTGCCTGTGACCAGTTGGCATCTGCTGCACCAGTTAACGACCAGTTAAACGCCTCCACTGCACATGTGTCTTACCTCGGAAAGACGCCTGTCACTCTCAATAACCATTAACATCTGACATGAAGGCATCTCGCATCTGTGACAGGAGAAGGGTGGGAAACATCCGGAAAGACAAAGTTACCTGATGTGTTTTGTCACCTCTTCCGGTTGCCTGAGCAGGCATTTGTGCGTTTGCTTCGGGGCCTGCATGGGAGCGTCAGACTGCATCTGCTGTGGCTGCTTCTCGCCTGCCAACTCCTCTCCATGACATATGAGAGGAGCCAGAGCAGTGCTGGTTTACACATGAAATGCTGAGGCCACTCAGCCCTCTGAGAGCAAACTGTCAGTCAGCCAGCGTAGGACCTTGAAGCGCTGACCTGCTTGCTGAACTGAGCTCTGCTGCACACCTCTCTCCTCTGTGCTGGGAGAGTATATGATATACCGTCTATGTGTCTTTTAACCGTCCTCCCTCTGCGTCTGTTATTGTGGTTTTCATTTTCTTTGCAGATTCTTGGGAAAGTGAGAAAGAAGAAGGCAAAACGAGGGAGCCTTTGTAATACAGTCTCATTTAGCTTGCATGACTTTAAAGCAGAGCGCTGTGATCGACTCAAGCGAGAGAGGGGATAGAATAGAATAGAATTACTTTATTGATCCCAAACTGGGAAATTGTGGCGTTACAACAGCAGGTTATCCAAACACACAATATGAGTAAAAAACACAATGTTAGCAAATTTAAACACAATATAACATTAAATACAAAGTAAATAAGCACTGAAAATATCAAAACTAAGAATGTGAATATATACAACCAGGATTTAACTAAGCATTACTAGTCTTAAATACAAAAGATTAAATGTAAATGTGCAAAAACAGAGTTGTAAATGGACAGATAAAATGGATGGAAAATGGATTAAAAAAAAGAGCAAGTTAACACATATTATAAAAACATTTTATTTATTCTCACATTCTATCCAGATGATTGATTTCAATGTGTTTTTAAAGTATTTTTTAAAAGTTGTTCGGAAACATTTAGTTTGAAAATGTCCTATCTGAAGAATCCACCCAGCACAGCAGACAGTGGAACTTTCTTTAAACCAAAAGCGTGCAAAATTTCTGCACATCTTTATGTGATGACTGACGATTACCTCATTCAGTCGTCATTTTATGAATGTAGCCTAATGTAAGTTTTTATCCTCTTCTCAGCATTTAAGGTGAATGGATAAAAGGAACAGTTCAACATTTTGGGAAACATGCTCTTAGTATTTACTTTCTTTAGTGAACTAAGAGGAAGGATAATCTAGTGCAGTGGTTCTCAACTGGTCTAGCCTAAGGACCAACCATTAACTCCTCCATGGTGACCAAAATCGTGACAAAATTTCTGATATTTTTTTCAACCAATCAGATTTATTGAATGAAAAATAGTGCAGTTTGTACCTCAGATGGTACGAAACACATGACGGAATAAAGAGAAGGAACAAAAGCAGCATGTTTATAAGAGCGCTTCATAGACTTTTTGACACTTTTTTTTTCAGTCACATGTTCGCGACCCACCGGTTGAGAACCATGGATCTAGTGTCTGTGTGTTTTGTTTGTACTCCATCTTCATCACAGCACAGCAAAGACCCTCCCACAGTTTAGCAACAACCCTCCACCTGGCCACTGGGTGTCCCTGTGTGTTCTCTGTGTGGCTGCTGGAGTTGCAGGTGCTGTCCTGGCCTCACAACACTCTCTCTTCCCGTGTTCCTTCTCTGGTCAAACTTTGGGCCTTTCCAAAACTCCCTCCACACTCTCTAAAGTGAACTCTGTTTTTAGGTTTTACCCAGATGAATGAAGTACATTTCCAAAGCTTGTGATGGGCATGCTTTGGGACAAACTCCCCTCACCCATGTAAACACTTTTTGTAACCATGTTTTCATGTCAATGAGTTGTCTACATAAATACTGTTAGGCAGACTTCTTTAAATCACTCTTCAATATGAGGAAAAACTTTTAAAGATGATTCGTTTTTGTAACTGTCTGTAAACATGAAACCTTTCAAACGTGTGCTGTCGAGACGAGAAAATCTTTAATTCGATCCTAAATATAATGTAAACTTTTTTGGGCTTTATCAATAGGACAGCTGAAGAGGGACAGGATATGTAGGGAGGAGAACGGGGCATGAATCAAAAGGCTGAGGTCAAGAGTTGAACCTGGGTCTGATGCATTGATGACTACAGCGTCTATATATGAGGCGCCTGCTCCACAGACTAAACCAGCAAACCAATGTCATCTTCTTCATTTTGACATCAGTATGACTCCTTCTTCATACTCAGAGCTTTGGGGTGGAACTCAATGTGGCGGACCCTCCACACAAATATGCAGATAGATAAAAGTGTGTAGGAGTCGGGGGCAGTTTTAGAAACACACTTTATCTCCAATGGCAGCCATGATGACGGTTTCTTTCTGATGTTATGTTTGGCATAAGCATTTACACGCATCCATACATGTGCTCGCTACACTTCAGAATCAGATTCAAAGAAAAAAATCACGTTCAGATGAATTCCTGTAACTTGCATACATACATGTATTGGCCGTGTTTTGAAACTAAACTTTAATCAGTAGGACATCTTTTTGGAAAGCCTCTCTGGTTTTTGCTGAATTTAGTCCGTTTCTACATATTTTTTTAAACCTTGTCCATCATGAGTGTGTCTCACAGTGGTATAGGAAGAGGGGTGGATGGGGGTCCACTTTAAATGTTTGCAACCCTCACTTAAATAGTAAAACACCTGAGAAAATTACAAACTCATTATCAATAAAAATGGTCTTCATTAAATTAAGAACAACAAATATGACGTTATGTTTTATTTCGTAGTTATTTATTATTAATTGAATGTTTTGATGTATCGGCTATGTGAATAAACCGTTATTGGCTAAATAAATGTAATCCTTAGTCCTTAAGCAGGTACTTATAAAATATATATATTTTCTTTTTTTACATGAAATGGACATCACAAAGCACAGTCCACAAGACAACACTCATACAATTTGACAAACATCTTTTCTCAATCAAATTGGATACATGTGTAACATTACAGATAAGTGACCCCTGGTTAAAATGGAACATCAATCAGAAAGCCCCAGGAGCTCCGATATTATGAACAAGTATGTGACTGGTTTCTTTTTAACCTGTTTGAGTTCCTTTTTAAATGTGACCAGTCCGGACGCCACTTTAAACAGGCAGGCTTTTACATGGCTTTTATTGTAAACATAATCACTGCCTCATTTTAAATAAACACAAGATTTGAAGTTTCACAAATTTCACCGACTTCCATTAAAGCTTGTGTTTAAATCAGAGCTTTCACACTTGCAGAAAACTCCATAAACTACTCCTGATATTTACCAGAGGAGATGTTTGTGTGAACATTTATCTCGGACCTTACTTCATTTTCATTTAGACTTTAGTTTCATTTTGCAAAACGTCCCTTGCTCAAACAGCTTTGAAAGGAACTCGCTACCTGATCACTTGAAGCTTACTGCAAACATCACCACTCTGAAGAGAGCCAACAAATCCTGGTTAGTTCAGAAACATTTTAAATTGCTATATCAAAGCTGAATGTGTGAATGGACTTGAGCTTGAATAGCGCTTTTCTAGTCTTCTGACTACTCATAGCTCTTTTACACCGCAGGTCAGACCTACACATTCACACCCTGATGGTCGAGGCTGCTGTGTAGTGAGACCATCAGAAGTAACTCATCCCATTCATACACCGCTGACGAAGCAGCGGGAGCAATTCGTGGTTAAGTGTCTTGCCAAAGGTCACATCAGACATGTTGCTGGAGATTGAACCCTCCACCTAGACGACGACTCTACCAACTGAGCCACAGCCGCCCCCCCCCCCCCATAGTGCCGTACTGTATCCAAGTGTTGTAAATTAGCGTCCACATAAACACTCTGATACTTGCATTGGATTACTGTTTTCAGTTTGTCTATGCATATTACATCTGTCCCGAAACCATAAAATAAATGTGTTGACACTTAGAGGTCCAGTTCTAAACATTAAATACACATTTTCATTTCCTTTGTTTGCCCAATGACAGCCAGTGATGCAACTTTTTATTTTAGTGACACTGAAATCGATTACTAGTCAGTAGCTAACGGAGCTGATTCTTCGATTATTAACCAGCTCTACCTCAGTGAGGAACTGATTTAAAAGCAAGACCACGTGCTCCCTTCATAACTGCAGAGGAATTCAAGAGAGGCGTCCGTTTTCTAAATAGAATCAGTCATCTGTCATTTTTAATCGCATAATTACACCCCATGCAGCAGCGGGCATGTACAGCGAAAAGTAAAGAAAAGGGGGATATTAGATGATAATTAGCCACAGTTTTGTTCTCGCAGCAGATGTCCTTGAGTTCTCTTCAGGGGGGGGTGCATGCCGGAGCGGCGTGGGGGGATGGCAGGGTGGCATACAAAGTCCAGTCATTAATCCTGTAGGAGTCTCGAAATTTTACATCACAGTCAGGGCCGCTGCCGTCAGTGAATTCCCTCAGCCGCTGCAATTGGTGACATTACACTGAAATATTAAACACTTGTGTGCATCGCGCTTTTTATGCACTGAAGCATATTTTGTGTAGTGCTTAGGAATATTAAAGCATAATTTATATTTCAGGAGTTTGACACCTTGACATTTTGGCACCTCTGTTTTGAATTTCAGCATGCGGTTTGACATGTTTGTATTAATAACATTGTGATCTCGGAGGGCCATGGCCTCAGGCTACTTGAACAAGACTACTAAAGAAAGGGATTTCAAAAGGAATCGTAGAGCAGCCTAGGGACTCGTCAAAATCAGCCCTGATACTGTTGCCCTGATAAAAATCCATTACCCACAAGCGTGAGGGGGGATGGTGGTTTATGCGCGCGTGTGTGTGTGTGTGTGTGTGTGTGTGTGTGTGTGTGTGTGTGTGTGTGTGTGTGTGTGTGTGTGTGTGTGTGTGTGTGTTTAGAGAGAAGGAGCCTGTGAATTTCTCAGGCAGTGCAGTTTGTTAGAATGCGTTCAATGTTTTTCTTTTTTTTTCTTTTTTTTTACTGGACTGTTTGTGGTGAATCGTGGCTTTTAGTGCGATCTCCTCGCTGCGTTCTGATCGTACTTGATCTCTCTAAACCCAAACATCTATTATTTTCACTTTAAGCCTTCCCTGCTTCACTGAAGTCAGATCTCCTGTATCATTCTTCACATATTATTGTCATACATACAGCGTTATTAGTGATACTAAACGTGACGCTCGCTCTGCGGTTTTCACTCTGCAATACCTCTTCTGTTTGGGTTTTCTTCCTCTGTTTCACCCGTTTTCTCTTCCAGATATCAACATCAGCTTACAACCTTCTTTAAAAATATGAGATGGGGCGGAGCTGCACATTGGGAGAAAGGACCTTGATGTTTTTTAAAGTCGTTTCATTGTGCATTGTGAGGAAATTTGAAACAGGGTTTTTGCAGACTAGTAATTTTGTTCTTCACACTTTTCCTCTGAAACAATATTAGAGAGTCATTTTTCTTGTTACGCACATAAGAGATCAGTTCCTCTTTTATTTTCTGAATTTATGAGATGGTGAAATTTAAATTGTCTAAGCGCTACTGTCAGATACTTCAGTGTGGCGTCCACTTTGGTAGCCCCTGTCAACAAAGCAGTACTTGTTATAAATCTACTAACCATGTCCGGTAGATGTCTGTGTTGTTTTCGTTAAATATTCTGAAAGAACTTAAAATCTGCTGCATGACCCCCTCACCTTCCCCCAACACTAACAACTTTTAACACCACCGATTAAAATATCTTTGTCACACATTTTAAACATCTATTACTACAACATCTTTGGCTTTCCTTTTCAAAAATGTTGTTTGAGATGTCATCTTTATCTCGTTCTTTTCTTAAAGTCATGAGAAAAATTCTAAATTCTAATTCTAATGTTCTCTCACATTAACACTTAAATGGTCATTTTAACCCACATTTATTTAACAATCATTCTTCCACAATAAACCTGAAATGGATTCAAAAATTCACCTACTAACATCAAACATTGGGGAAGCCTAATTGCGCACCTTAACTTCTTAAAAACACCTCACAGTCAATCACAAACTAAATCTTTACTGTGTTCTATGCACGACGCTGCTGCAGTTTCAACACCGTGCATTAATCATTTCCATGTACAGTATGCTTTCACTTGATTATATTGTTGTATCATTATGCTCACGTCGGAGCACGATGTGTGGTAGAAAGGAATAAACACAATTTATCTTCCACCTTGACCGGTTCTTGTTTTTGATCACTGAGAATGTGAGAACCCACACTCTCACAGCTAAATGCTAAATGGACTTAAAAGAAGCTTGTGTAGTGCTCGTCTAGTCTTCTGACAACTCAAAGTGCTTTTTTACACCTTCACAAACCTGATGGCAGAGGCCGCTATGTAAAGTATCCATCATTATTAACTAGTTCCATTCATACACTTTCACACGCCGCTGACACAACAGCTGGAGAGATTCGATGTTCTGTGTCTTGCCCAAGGACACTTCGACATGTGACCCCGATTTAGAGACGACTTTACCACTGAGCCACAGTCGCGCTTCGGTAAGTGGATGGAATGTAAGAATGGTACTTTTATAGCTTTTGAGAAAAGATGTTGGTGCTCAGTGTTCACAGATAGCCTTAAGTGTGCAAGTGATACTTTGCTCATCTCTGTTCGAAGGCCATTACAGCTCTAAAACTAAAACCACTGTGACTGAAAATCATTTTTCTCTCTACCAAAAAGACCCTGTGACTTGTCACCAAGCTTGGATGCTTGGTCTCATGATGCCAGGGTTTGCACCTCTTGAAAAAATGACACATTGTGTCTGTGGAGCATCATCAGGACCAATCCATGAAACTCTAAACTTTGAATAGTCGTGGTCGTCTTTCTTCCTTTTTTCTGCTCTCTCCAGAATCTGTCTCCTCTCACTGTTTCAACATTAGTCTGGTTTTGCTCAAAGTTTCTGCCTCTTAAAATGAAGTTAATCCTTGCCTCACTCACGTTTCTATATGTCCTCATGGTGGATTAATGTTGTGTCTTTGTAGATAATATAACAAAGAGTGAGGTCTTTGTTTGTCTTGAAAGTGTGTTGAGATAACATTTTAATGATTTGGCGCTATTCAAATAAAGATTGATTGACTGTAAATACAAAACATGGATCCATTCTGCCCCAGACATCGCACATCTTAGCTGACCACATGTTTACTCCAATGACTGTGTAATGGTCGTAGTCGCAGTAATGTCGCCCCTTGGTTACTGAAGTGGACTTTTGAAGTCTAAATGAAAATGCTGTCTCAACTGGAGGGGTGGTGCGCCTCACCATTTTAAAACCACTGATCTTAAACAACCATTCAAATGCAATTTAACAGTCCAACTTCTCACTGTTCAGATGTTTTAAATAAAGACACTTTAGGCCTGCATGCTGTGAATTGTTTTTTGAGCCTTTAAAAAAAGTTTTGATTCCGTCTCAGCACTGTAAGAAAACTGTGCCATCAATCCAGCTTCACACACACACACACACACACTCAGACACCCACACACACACCGCTGTTACGACCTGCCAGCTCCAAAGTGTTACAGTATCTACACTTTGAATTTATTCTGATTTAATAGGGACAATGTTATTTAACATTCTTTCAAAACAAAACATGAAACTGATGCTGCACAGAGAGTTTATATCTGTTGCTAATTTCCAACTCTTGGTGGTTTATCTTATGCTTCTGCTACTACCTACAACATCGGCTCAGTGAAGGAATGACTTCACCCAATCATAACATGTTTTTCGAAATAAGTTTAATCAGTTCAGTTGGAAACAAATAGGACAAAGGGTGCAGCTCTCAAAGTTCTGGACAAAAAGAAAGAATGATTCTGCCTCTACAACAGCCGTGATTTGGCTGATAATCCAGATATGTGTTAGCTGCTTGTTATCCATTTACTGGCAGCGGGTATGTAAGCAGCGCAGGTTCTGTAAAGTGATTCAACGTGAAAGGTGAAACATTAGAATTAATATGCAGTTAGTCGTAGACAGAGTGTAACACAACACATTGGAGCAGAGGGGAGTGCCAGTCAAACCTTATTAGGTTATGGCCCTGCTGTTGTGGAGACATGCACTCTATATGTCAATTAAATATTATCAAATGTGCCTCCGCCAGACACCTCTGGGTGACATTTATCATCCAGACATGTGATACTTCCTCAGTCCTGTAGTACACAGTCACTATGTGTGCAGAGCAGACCTCACAACAAACACAAGTGAAGCATTTCCTGAACAAACAAAATGCATTAAGATGGGATTGTTTTCAAATGAGTTTTCAAAATGTCTGCAATAAGGGACAACTCTATTATAGAGGAAACATTTATTTTAATGTTCAGACCTTCTGCTGTTGTGTGTCTCAGATAAGATGGATAATGTACAAGGTTACTGTCTTATTACAGATTTCCTTTTGGGTGTGTCTTGCTTCTTTGAAAGAGAGAATTAAACTCTAATCACACACCAGGATGATCTCCTTCTTTACGTTATTTCTTTACTTCTTTACGCCTTTTAGTTTGCCTTTCGTTTGAAATGATTTAAAAGTCTGCATCTGTGTGTGTTTGTATGTACATACATAGATTTTTTACTTTATTAATCCCTGAGAGAAATTCTGGTTTTACGCTCTTTTATTTTAGAGATATGCTTCTCACACACACAGGCCCCGAAATACACACACATGCACAAACAGGACCTGTGGACATGCATCAGTGGAGAGATGTCAGTGTGGGGCTGCTACACATCAGAGCAGCTGGGGGTTCGGTGCCTTTGCTAAAGGGCACCTCGGTGGTTCTCTGGAGGTGCCTTGGTGCCTCTCCAGCTACCAGACCAACTTCCATATTATGGTCAGCATGAACCGGCTCCCAACCCACGTCCCTACGATAGATTTGTACATGTTAACTACAATTATGAAAACCCACTTTATCAAGGTTCAAGGATTCCAATTAAATGGCCTAACTGAGCTGTAACAGTAGCTCGACTTAACGTGTGAACATAATGACTGTGACAAACGCTGTGCTCTGCGAAAGATTCTTATTCAAAAGAAATCATCATTTTGAGTGAACATATTTTTTGATGTTCTTGTGTTCTCCTTCCAGGCATCTATTTTAGTTCGATGACTCTCTACCCTGAGAGTCAAAAAGCGCTCTCTCACAGTCAGCACCATCTGCAGCGTTCTCCATCGCCGGACAGAGCAACAGCTCCACCTGATTGTCTCGTGGTTATCTCTGTCTCAGCGCAGCAACCGATTGTTAGTGCTTTTCAGATCTCCCACGTGAGAAAGTAAATGGTTTGACTAACACGCAGCAACTTACTGCGATGTTCGCCCACACGGTGAGTCACAGCGCTGGTCCACAGGTCACTACTATTTGAAGAGCTGAAAAGAAGATAATGTGCTGTAATGAAGTGCAGCTTTACATATGACTCAAAAAACACAGTACCTCGTAACAACTCAAAGTTTTTCCTCAGGAAAGATTCACCTTTTCTTGAGGCGACACCTTTTACCGACCTTTGACCCAGACGGGCTGCCGTAGACACAGGTACTGCGTATTGAAAACATAGATTGGTTTAATTGAATTTCCAGTGTCCTCCAGTTCGAGTCACCAGAGTAGAGATAATTCCCTTATCCACATCAATGCAGGCCCTCTGCTGGGCTCAGTGAAAGGGGCCGTGGACCTGCTGTTTGCTGGCAGGATCTGCCACAATCAATTACACAAGCCTTGTTAAATACCCCCGCGATTTCCTGACTCCCCTCACCCCACACTGATGGTCAACTAAGTTAAAGGAACCAAACAACAGCCGCTGAGACAAATAACCCCAGATCATTGTCCAGCTACAGTGCAATTTGGTGTCTTAAGATGGCTTAAGCTGGCTGAAGTAATGCCACGAGATGCCGGACTCGTGGGGATGTGGGCTGTCCTGCAGCGGGCCAGGGGTCCGATGAGGAGGGCTGAGCATTGCCCCCTCAGTAAAGACCACATAGCTGAGTTGTCTAACCAGCTGGCTCCCGGGCTCCTTTCATCCTGCTCACTCACCCAAGTGTCCTCTCTGGGCTCAGACTGACGCCAACACACTCAAATAAGAGCTCAATGTTGTAGACATAGAATCAAATTAACTCTAGATTCAATGTTAGTCTTTTTTTTTGTCTTATCCATGTGAAATAAGCGTTGCACAAATCTCTCACAAATGAAAAAAAAAATTGTGTTTTCATACCAATTACAGCACTAAGACTGCCATTTTTCTGTATTTTTCAAACTGCCAACAAACTCATTTAAAAAAAAGCTAAACCAACATATTAGCCTGCACTGTCTTTGGTCTACACTCTCAGGGGAAGTCAGCGCCAGATCTTTAAAACAAAAACAGAAAAACACTTCTAACAATTGAAACACACTGCAAATAAAATAAAAAAACACTTGCAAATTCAGACATTATCAAGGCTATCAGAACATACTATCACAACAACAGTTTTGGACAACTAGATGAAAGTTTTTACATCAGTCTGTCTAAAGAAAAGGTTGTAATTTGCTAAAGGTGCTTTCAAAGTTGCATTTTTTACTTAATCAATCTGATCTCCAGGAAACCTTTCTTTAAAAACGCCTTCTTACCCCTGTGATGCAAAATGCAGAGAATAAATGTCATGGCTGCCTGAACCATGGGGGTGATCCGAACTGATCATGAATCAATTTTGATCTGTTGCACAGATAGGTTGATTTTCTGTTCTTAACAAATGGAAAAGAGTCTGATTGGGCTTTTGCCTCTCATTTGTGATGATCCTTGAGTTCGGTGACTATTACAAATTGACTTCCAGGCCCTGGAGCACGTCTGGGGTTTGGGAAAACCAAAGTTGACATCGACTATTTAAGAAAACCTTTTGAACACACGTGCTATTCCCCGTTTTCAGTGAATGGCTAATTCAAAAGTTGGTTAGATTTTTTTCTTTTCTGTTTTTTTTTTCAGTTCAAACTGGTAATACAGGAAGACTGAGGCGGATGGAAAAAGATACAGCATGACATTAGATATGTCGTGTTTTAACATGATTCTATAATCACGTATTGGGGATGCTTATTTTGGACCAGAAGTACCAGAAGGGTAAATTTAATCATCCCTGCAAAGAAAATATTTCATCAAAAAATAAAACATCATTTTTATTTTTTTTGCATCTTTTATTTTAACAATTTGTATAATAGTTGGCACTGTTAAATAAACATTCAGCCACAACATCACACTGAGCATCTCCATACAGCCTCCATCCCATTAAATATAACAACAGTTATCCAATCCACTCCATCTCATGTTCTGCCTTGAGTAGGTTTCCCGGATTGTGTATGCCTTATTATTTTGACATTAATAGTTTTTTGTTGTTGTTGTTTCTTTTTTATTTCTTGTCTTGTGCTGTCAAACGTCCTGTCTACTTATGTCTGTGCATTGTACATTTCTATACTCTAGGACCCCCTCGAAAACGAGATGACACTTCTCAAGGACTTATTCCTAATAAAGAATTTCAATATATATATTACAACAAATATACACATTAAATCACTTAAAAATAGCAAAACAGCAAAAGAGTTGCTCCTGCTGCTTCATCGGGGGCGTATGAATGTGTATGAATGTGATTAGTTGATGGTCTCACTACATGGCAACCTCTACCATCAGTGTGTGAATGGGTAGGTGTGACATGCGGTGTAAAAGCACTTTGAGTAGTCTGAAGCTCAAGTCCATTTATCATTTACCATTTAGTTGTCAAAAAACTGTAACCTAATATGTCCATTATTCATGGATATTTAAAAGCTCAGGGTCTTCACTTTTTCATGGCTGCTATTGAATACTACCGGAGAGGTTTTCAAAGGTTTTGAAATTAAAAAAAAAAATGAACCAAAGGTTTTGAAAATGTGACTTTGGTTGTGTTTTTCTAAAGTCGATTTCTCTAAGGGTTAGTCTTCAGAATAAAGGGTGGTGGGCATAATTTTCCCAAAATGAAAGAATGCATTTCTTAGCAAAGGAAGTTATGGTAAAAATGTGCAAAACTTTGAGGGGTTGGTTTTGCTCAGCTGGTAGAAAAGAAGAGGCTACGGTCCTGAAAGTACACACAGTACAATTACTGTAAATGCATTTAGAAAAAGTCGATTTTAGTCTGACTGAAATCGTACTATAGGCCAGACTAACAAACTTCGATTAACTCTTGCAAGTATAAACTTCTATCAGCCCCAAACTGGCCGAGGCATTCTGCACCAAACCTCCTTTTTTTTTTTAAGGTTTATTTTATGGGGCTTTTTATGCCTTTATTTGGAGATGGGACAGTGGATAGAGTTAGAAATAGGAGAGAGAGAGACAGAGGGCTGGGGGGGGAATGACATTCGGGTAAGGAGCCACAGGTGGGATTCAAACCCAGGCTGCCCGCCTGGAGGACTACAGCCTCCGTACATGGGGCGCACACACTAACCACAAAGATTCTGGCTGTGGCTCAGTCGTCGTCTCTCAACCGGAAGGTCGGGGGTTCGATCCCCAGCGCCTGCAGTAACATGCCGGATGTGTTCTTGGGTCAAGACTCTTAACACTGACGTATACATGTGTATGGGATTAGTTACTATACAGCATTTACTGGCGCCCCTCTGCGCTGACTTAGAAGTCAAACAGCATAAATGTGTCGTTTGCCTTCAGATATCACCATTGTCCATGTTATTATCATCATTCATCAAACAACCAGTTTGCTGCTTGTTAACTTGTCAGCAAGGTCAACCGGCAGAAGGTCACCAACAAACTAATTGCTCACAGGGTCGGTCACCTCCCCTAGTGGAGTCAGCTATACTTTCATCAACAATTAGATTTCCCGCTGGTGTTTATTTACTGGGACACGGACAGTATTCCAATTAAATTGCTTAATGGAGCACTAGAAAAAGGAGGTATACATATACACAACACATAGGTGCAGGGTAGTGCAAAATCAGCAGACTGAGTATATAGTAAATGGCTTTGAGCTTGTGTAGTGATTTTAGTCTTCTGACTACTCAAAGTGCTTTTACACCGCAGGTCACTCCTCCACATTCACACACTGATGGTAGATGCTGCTACGCAGTGAGACCATCAGAAGTAACTCGTCTATTCATACGTCACAGACGAAGCAGCAGGTGCCTTGCCCGCCGGACATGTGGCTGCAGGAGCTGGGGATCGAACCCTGGACCTTCCGATTGAGAGACTCTACCAACTGAACCACAGTCGAGCTAGTCCCACACACTTGATCAAATGCCACATGGTTTGGACCAGAGGTCTTCTTCAGGTGATCATTTTTGATGGAGCATTAAAACATAGCCCGGCTTAACTGTGCATGTGGACGTACTGACAGGGGTTGCAGGATTGACTTCTGATCATGACATTCTGAGGTGCATGTCGACCCACTCTCTCTCTCCCCACATTTTCTGTCTCTATGTTTCTGTCCAGTCAAATTACAGGCAACAAATACACAAAATAATCTAAAAAAAAAAAAAGATAACAAAGAGTCTATCCTCTCTACTTTTGGTTATATACAATATTTCTTTTGAAAATACATTTCTCCTTTAGGTGTAAAGAAGAGATAACATTTGAATTCTTTGGTATGACTATATAAGACACTTTTGGTATTTTACCCTTCGATTCAAGACCCGTTTTTTTTTTACCTGTCCTTAAATAGACCTTTCAGAGTAAAAAGCTAGCCAACAAAAAGATGTTCGTAATTGAATTCTTTGAGCCGCGGCTGTCTGAAAATATATATTAAAGTTTGTGAAGTTTTCTAAGAGTTAAGTGTGAAAGCCGTCTGTTCTGTGTTTTTACTGTATGTCAGACAGTTCTTTCATGGAGACCAATAGAAGTCCTTTGTGCATCCAACATTTAAAAAGTGTCATCTCTTACAAAGTTTCAATGAAGCGGCGGCTCTCATTGGATATGCTATCGCCTCTGATGTGTAAGATGATTTTCTCTTTTGTTGGCTGCTGTATAGAGACAGGTTTAAGTGCCTTAGTGGAACTCCAATTCACCCCTATATTCAGCACTCTCCCATGGCCTCTTCTCCATTTCCAATGCCCAGAGAAAAACATGTCATTGTGAACCCTGACCCCACCATGATCCACATCCACTCTCCATCAGGAAGCCAAACACATGCCTGAACAATTAACTCCTGCACTGCCATCAATTTAGCCCAGAGGGAAGAAAAGATCGAGTCACCCAGGTTCAGGCAAAAAAGAAATGGGAAAAAACACGAGGATAAAAGGATTTTCTTGAGAAAGAGAGAGAAAAAAAACATGTTTTCAGTCCCTGCAAAGTAACTGTCACTGGAGTGACAAGGAGACGCTATTGAGAGGCTGCACTCATTCAGCTGGTTTGTCTGAACTGTTCAACAAACAATTACAGGAGTCATGAGGGTTATGTTTATCTTGAGACCATGGCATGCGAAGAGCTGCCTTAAAAGCCATGCTGAATTACAGAGGCAAGTACGTCTGTACAATAAACTTGTGAAGTTGGGTCTCAGTATTGATTCCTGTTCGACCCAGTACTGATGGCGCTGTGACCTGCTGTCTGTTAGCGCTACACTGAGGGAGCGGCTGGGATTCAACTGATATGGGCAATGTACAGCATGTTGGATATCAGACACTCAGAAGCATACACCTGCTGATGATGAAAGTACAAGTAAATAGATCTTATCTTCATGGTTGAACACTTTATAACTGCACTGAGTGAAGGTATTGAGTGTTAATGCCTAGCCTGTTGGTACAACCCTCAATGACTTGGAGAAAATGTACTTTCCATACTTAACCCAAAAATGCTGAAGAGTAATGAGTAGAATTTTCTGACAATGTTCATATTAAAATATCTTAATTCATTAAAAATGGACTTAACATGTTATATATATATTTTGTTGAGTACTTGCATTACCTCAAATATTTCCAACAGTTATGAAAGCCAGAGAAATCTAATCTAATTATATAATTGCAACGGGAGGTGTCTTGTTGAGGCGGACGCCTTGACGAGCCGCCACAACAGACAGAATGTTTATCGTTGCTGTGGAAACACTGGATGTTACGCCAAAGACCGCTAGATAAGGAAGCGTGAGCTGCTACTGAAAGCTGCCGTACTGTTGCTGTATGTGCTGCTGTGATAAAATAAAACGTCAAGTAAATTATATTTGGATACATCGTTAGTAAACATATTCTCGTCTTCAGGTCTGCTTCGCCCGTTTGTCTTTACTATGTCAACGCAGAGTTCGTTTTCAGCGTGGCGGAGTAGCAGAGAGAACTCCCATGATTCCCTGTTAGCCTCAATGTCATCTTTTGTTGTTGTTGTTTTGATTGAGAGCCCCACATATTGTATCTTTAATAGATCCATATTTATCTGAATACGATTTAAGATCTAAAATTCTTTAAAAAAAGAGAAGATTATAGATGTAAAGTATTGACCATTCAAATCAACATTTCTGTAAAGCAACAGAACTAGCAGTTAAGTTATTATGACCCATGTTGGGCTAGTCTATTCTTCCTTTATGAAAATAAATAGAACAACATAACCATCAACACCTGTATACTCTCATTGTCAGCATGGATGTCAAATCGATCAATCTTTTTTTATATAGCACCAATTCATAACAAGTGTTATCTGGAGACGCTTTACAAAAGAGCACATGGGATAAGATGCAGGAAGAACTTCTCCTTTGTATTCCTCACGTTCCTGTTGTCCAAACTTCCTTGCCGCTGAGGTGGAGATTGGAGCAGGCCGTGCAGGTATGAGGACGGCGGTGGTTGTGGGACAACGCAGTTCGATGGTGGTGGCTGGCCATCGGGCAGTGGATTGGACAACACAGACAAACGTTGCATCCACTCATGGTAGGGCTGGGGCAAAATGAATATGTTAGAAACCAAATATCAAAAACTGCTGCCATGTTTGCCCCTCACAGCTTAACATAAATCAATAACTGTTGTTTTTTAAAATGTATTGGCTTATTGAGAGATGTGATATAAACATCTAGCTATCACTCACAGAATAACAAGACAAATGAAAATTACGGAGTTCTGGGCAATGCAAAGTCGAGTCAGAAAGGGAACTGCTCGCACTGCAGGTGACTGTGAGTGTCAGTATTTGAAGCCTCCTAAAATCAGGCGCAGTTACAGATCATCTGATAAAAATGTTTAAACTTGTGTTAACCTCTTCTCTTCATAAGAGATGGAGTTCAGATACATGTGATTGGTTAACTGGTAGCTTCTTCATGTTACATCCTGCAGAGTGACTCAACTCTCAGCAGGTCGCATGTTTCTTTGTGCATACATTGAGGTGATTTGTTATTTTCAGTAAAAACAAAGAAATCAACAGTCCATCATGTCAGCCAGAGCAGCATAATTAGACGTTACCCGACAATTTAGTTTATTTTTGAACAACTTCTGATAGACAGAGAGAGAGCTCAAAGTGAGAATAAAGGAATGTGCCATCATCTGTCCTTGTCCTTTCTTTGTGTAGTGCCAATTAATAATAAATCTTATCTCAAGACACAAAAAGCAGGTGAAAGATTTTACTCTGTTACTAAAGAAAAATGGGATGGGGGGAGATAGGATAGGATGCAGGAAGAAGGAGGGTGTGTGATAAATGTTTGTTGTATTTTTGCAAAAATATATGTTTTTCCCATTTATCTATTTCCATCTGCTTGTTTTGAATGTCAAAGAGTGTTTAAGTTGATAAAGATGTAAAATCATTGATTAATCAGTGTTTTATTATCTTGATCTCAATATCAAACTAAATAACAGTGCTTTGCCATAATCGAGTCGCCTTAATTTGTTTATAGTTCATAACCAACTCGCACAATATTTCCTCAAAGATTTCCTCCATTTTCTGTATTCTTCTTTGTTGTGTTTGGCTTGAACTGTTAACTACACTGCTCAATTTTTGATGGTCTTGCAAATAGGGCTGGGAATCTTAAGTGTCTCACAATTTGATTAGATTTCTTTTTCTATTTTTGAATACATACTTCAGGATCTACTCCAGTCATCTGTGAGACAGGCTGAATTTCCTGCTGCTCCATTTGTCATTCTACTGAGTTAAAGAACTAGCATTAGCACTTAGCAGGGAGTGACTGATTAGCCAACAAAAAGCCCTGAAGGTAAAAAAGATAAGAAGCATAAATGGGGCTCATTTAGCTAAATATTCGATGCTGAAACTCTCCATATCTGTCCAGGTGCTTCCTTCTCCAGCTTCTCTTTTTGAAACTTGTTTCCTCTCTTTCTCCTTCCCCTTTAGCCCCCCCCCTCCCCCCCCTGCCAATTAATGCCAATCAGGCCAGTTGTGGGCTGATGTGGTGGGAGGGTTTGGGACTGGGACCACCTGGCTGTGGTTCACAGCTGGCCGCTCCTCCCTACCTGTCAGGAGGACCAGGGCTCTCTCACGTCACCCTGTGTGTCCGCTCTGCTTTATTAATGCCTGGGAACAACCGCTCCACTCGTGTCTCTGCTTTAAAACAGAAATGTAATCAACTTCCAGGTAAACTCTCAAATGGACACAGGTCAGAGACTAGCACGCCATGGTGACTTGTTTTAGTTAGCTACAAAGTTTTTATCAATAAAAAACTGTTTGTGTGGCGTGACCTTCTATATTTCTAACATTATCAAAGACAGAGAAATCTGTAATCTTACAGTTGTAACGGGACGTGTCTTGTCGCGGCAGCTGACATGATGAGTCGCCATGAGAGACACAAAACGTTGATGTTTATCTTTGCCATGGAAACACCGGCTGTTACGTCAAAGACCGCTGCATTAGCGGGGGGCTGCTACTGAAATCTGCTGTACTGTTGCTGTATGTGACAAAAACGTCATGTAAATTATATTTGGATACATCGTTGGTAAACATATTCTCGCCCTCAGGTCGCTTTTGCCCGTTCGTATCGACCGCGGTCAACACGGAGTTCGTTTTCACGGGGGGTCGGGGGGATCAGCAAATACAATCGCTCCCACGATTCCCTGCCAGCCTCAACGTCATCTTTTGTGATTGTTTTGTTTGAGAGCGGATTTTGCATCACAGGAAGCCTTTTTAAGTTTTGTAATGTTAGAATTATATGAATTTTTTTGCACACTTTAAGATAATGCTACTGCATTAAAAACAGACACTGGTGGTGCAGTGGTTAGGGCGCGCGCCCCACGTGTGGAGGCTGTAGTCTCAAGCGGGCGGCCCGGCTTCAAGTCCGGCCTGTGGCTCCTTTCCCGCATGTCATTCCCCACTCTCTCTCTCTCTCCCTGGTTTCCGACTCTGTCCACTGTCCTATCTCTCAATTAAAGGCACAAAAAAAAATTAAAATTAAGTTAAAAAAACAGACAATAAAAGAAGTCAACTTCACATAAAGATTATATAAAGACATATGGTAATGATCCTAGTTAGGAAAAGGGATTTGAATATAGTCGTTGGAAGGTGTATATCTTTTTGTCTATGAGCGTGTGTGTGCGTGCATGAGAACGAGAGAGGGAGAGAGGGAGACACACAAATTGAAGCAGTCCTGTCACAGTTGCTCGTAGCTGCCACACAATTACCCAGGAGCCTTAGCTGCAACCCTCCGTTTCTGAACTGAAGATCCTTCAAGAAATTGCGCCTGATCTCGGTGTTAAATAATGCATCAACAATTTTTTTTTTTTTGTAATGTAAAAAAAGCAAGCTTTTAGCAGCGTTAGTGGGACAGTAATGCCACCTGACAATTGCTCCCCAAAGTCTTGACTGTGGCCTGCAGGAAAAGAGTCAGGCTCGTTTGTGATTGACAAGGACAAAAAGAGTAGTCCCACTTCTGTTTTTGAATTGTCAACCGCAGACATGGGATTTAAGAGTGGAGGATGAAACCGTGACTTTGACTATAGGAAGAAGGACTTTAGTATGACAAGTTTGATTACAATATCCCGGAAAGTCATTTAGGGCGCCAAGGTAAGAGACAGTCTCAACAGGACATTCAATTATTAATAACACCGGGGAGAGTGGGTACTTTCAAGGCCAAGCAGCTTACAGCCACTACATAGAAGATGAATTCTCAGATACTTCAGCTAATGCCAACTCTGCCATTAACAGTTACAATAAAACAATTCATGCAAAGGCTTTTGCCTCCAAATACTACTAAACCTCCCGTTATTTGAAGTTGGCTTGTCATTAACGCTGACAGCCCGCTGCGTTGATGTTAGGACTGTTGTGAAGGGAACAAATCAATAAAAGGAATCTGTGATCGAGGCTTCTTCTGAACTCTGATCAATAGCAGGGAGATGTGTTATTGTTTTACACAGTGTGTGCATGTGTGTGTGCGTGCGTGTGTGTGTGTGTGTGTGTGTGCGTGTGCGTGTGTCTCTGAGAGCCATCACAAATCAAAAAGTGGGATTAACTCGATAGCTGCTGGGGATGAGAAAACATCCATACCCTGCTGCTTCCATTCTTAGCTCAATGATTAAGTCCTTTGATTATTCTGCCTCGCTTTAACCATCCAGAAAGAAAACACTCATCTTGAGTGGAAGGTCCAGAAGTGTAAAGGAACTTATAGACAAAACACATACAAGAACCTGGTTGTTCACCTGTGTTATCATTAATGACATTATCCAGGTTTCTGATCATTTGTGAGCAGGTTGTGTTTTTGATATTTAACCATGTCAAGGCCCCGTCCATCAAGAATACAATGAGGCTGCTAATAGCACCACAGACTGCACATTGCTCCTGTTATCTGCTCCGTGTCAAGTACTCACAGTGACCACGGGGTGGCTGTGGGAGAGTCGTCGTCTCTCAACCGAATGGTCGAGGGTTCGATCCCCAGCTCCAGGTTTTCACAAAGCACTGTTACCCTGTTTCTGTTGGACAGCGCATCCATTTCTAAAAACCAAGGCTAAGGTAGAGGTTTCAAACTCGTTAAGGTAAGGCCGGAACGACAGACTTAAATTTGCCCAATGCTTTCATCAGAGGTATTATGACATATACACAGAATTATGAGCTTTGGTGCATCTTACAGAGTCCAGAGCAAAACAAAGACATTGAAAATAATCAGGACAAACAAGAGATCAAATAAAAATTTAAAAAGATACATGAGCATTTTCATTTTTTTGCTGATTTTTTTTCTTTGAGTCATTTCAAATGCCATATCTCACTTCAATAAAGAGATAAGAGTAACTCACTCACGTATAGGCCTATGTGCTTCCAAACATGCAGATTGTGGGTGGAGTCGGGGCATCTTTTCAGGGATGAAGCGTGGGAACCGTGCAGCGCCCACACCTACTTTAACTTGAGTTTGCGATTACTTAGATTTTTCAGCAATAGGACATTAACGAGTGCTTTTCTGGAAAAACTGCAAACTGATTACTGAGCAAAAAAAAAAATTACATTTCTGAGCACCAAAGTCAGTGTCAAGTCTGCTCAATTTATCGGCATAAATGCAACGTTTTTAACACGGCAGGGAAGTTCTGCTTTGTGCATCGTACATGTCTGTGATCACACTGCGTCCCTGCAGGTTTGGAGCACTGAGGTGTTTTCATGTGCTGCACAGATGCAGCAGTGAGGAGAAGAAGCAGGTATTAACAGGTCTTGATTTTTCACAATGGTGTACTCTGGGACCTGTAGTATAAAAGGTGCGTGTCTTGTGAAAGAAATGTGTTAATAATTCTTGGACCTGATATAATAATTTTGTACATCAGGCTGGATGTGGCCAGCGGGCTTTGACTTTGACACCATTAGGATGAGGCTTATGCACATCTCTCATACCAAAATATTTTCAAACACATCACAACACAACCGAAGATTTACTGTGAAGACTTTAGTGATCATATGATTTGGGACTTCTTAATTTGTACCAGAAATATACTTTTACTGCCTTGGGGGATCAGAGGGATGTACCTCTCTGATTTATAGAGGAATGCTCAACCAAATTATGAAACAATTTTCCTTCTTTGTCTTCTTCTTATTATTATTATTTTATTATTATTATCATGAGTGTGCACACTCACAGCTGTGGTTGTTAACATTGCAGCGAGAGAGAGAAGGGAAGGGCTAGTTTACAAGCTCTGACACGCACTGCTGCTGGGGCTCATTGTGACAGACTGTAGCTGTGATTGTGTGATAATCCACTTAAGTGTCACTCAAATAAATTCCCTTAAATACAGCTCAAATGATCGTAGAAACAGATTTGTATTTTTCAAAGATATGCAAATTACCCTCCAGATTACTCACAAAATATTTTGAGAGATTCTCTTTTGATATACGTTTTAATAACCCAAATTTAATTCACCAGAGATATTTCTCCAGATTTTTGCACCTTTGATGTGCAACATTTTAATGTATGATGGGTGGGAAGGTTTACCGATCTGTTATATCCAATAGGGATTACTGAGCCACAGTGGTAGATTCATTCGTCTCCCAAACGCAATGTCATGGGTTCGATCCCCCCAGCTGCAGTCTCATGTTGAAGAGTCCTTGGGCATGTGAATGTGTCTGAATGGATTAGTTTATACTGATGGACACTTTCCATAGCAGCCTCTGCCATCAGTGTGTTAATGTGGTGTGACCTGCGGTTTTAAGAAAAAAAACCTTTCATGTAATCAGAAGATTAGAAAAACGCAATACAAGCTCAAGTTTACCATTTTAGTCCATTTATTCCGAGTCTTGCATTCTTGCATGTACAACAGATTAGGCAACAAACATTGATGCAATGGATCGATGATGTTCAGCATATTATGGTTTCCTGTCATGTAGCTACCAGGGTCATACCCTACTTGTTCCCAGAAAAGAGCCCGCACACTAAGAATTGCATCACAGTGAAACAGTATATATGGATTTATTTGTATTTCTCACTTTATGTAGTTCTCTGATTATCAAGTTGTGATTTTTATGTATCCCCAAAATCACATTTTGGGGATACATAAAAATCATAGAAAATCACATAGGCTAAATCTGGTATTAGGAGGGATGCATTACAGAAATCATATGTTGACAATATCATTATAAGCATCTTTGACTGATTAGATCTGATGTCTGATTAGATTTCATCTGCGAAATGTTGACAGATTTAGGATTTTTTGGAATCTAAGTCATATTTTTCCAGTGTGTGGTTTAACAATGTCCTCTTGGAAAATTTAAATAGCAGCAAGAAAAGCGTCTGAGACAGAGCAACATATAGAGTGAGCCAGAGTATGAGCAACAATCATGTCTACAGCTCCAACCAGGAAGCCTGTAAAAGTTTAGCCTTTAATAAAAGGTGTATGCTGATGGTGTGTTATAACTGGACTCTAAGCCTTACTGTTCCCATTGGTCAGCAGGGGTGAAAATAAACAAAGCTGAAGACATTAATAATGCTGATTTTTTTTGTGTGATACAAAGTCTCAGATAGCTGTCACTGGGAATTTAAAAAGATGGTTGTGAGAATTGAAAATGGACATTCTAAAATGTAGGGAAAGTGTTGTTAGATGACCATTTCACCGCTGTAAATTATGTGACCATGACTCCTCTGTGCCCCATATACATATGAACACACACACACACACACACACACACACACACACACACACACACTACTGAAGCACACTACAGCCATGCTCAGTGGGCTGAAAATGCAGTGTGAGCTGATGTGAAGTATCACTAGTGTAGTCGCACACTTTTCCAGCGTGGAGCATCGCGGACAGACATCCATACCAGATGCCGTGTGTGCCCTGGGCTCAGAGGCATCACTGCGAGGGGAAAGCCAGTGCGGGGAAATAAGCACCTGTCATGTGCCAACTGAAGTGTTAAGTGCACAAATTGTGGAGGCGAGGGTGATGTTTCCGCAGGGGTGACAGCTATGGGTCTGGGTGCCATGTCAGGCCCTGGCATATCATGGCGAGGCGCCCCCCCACCCCCCCTTGAGCCCTCCCCCAGCCTGCCGCTTGCCAAGGGGCACAATGGCAACTATTATTTACTGGATGTCTGCCTCATTTCCTTACATTCATCCTGGCCGGCCATCACAGGGCCACAGGGGGTGTGTTGGCCCCCCCCCCCTAGTGTCATTGCTCAGGGGCGGCAGTGGCAAAACAATCTCTGGCAAGCATTTAGATCATTTATTCAGAGCGCCGGGTGTCAGCCGCAAACCAAATTGCTCACATTTTGTGTGCCGGGGTGCTCTCCTCGCCTTTCCCTTCAGGTTGGGCATGAATGCGAGCCGTGGAAGGTGCATCAGGCTGGGTGTCAGGGGGCCTTTTCACAAACTAACGCTAATGCCACGCGAAGTTCCTTCTGCGAACAGTGTGAAAGTGCAAAATGTATGATAAATTGAGCGTGCCAGGGGGGCTTTATGGCCGTGAAGTGCTGTGGCTGGTCGCAGGCATTGTTATGACTATTGCTATTTAGGATCATGGGAGTTGACAGTGCACTACTGGCAGCCATAGAAGCCAAATTTATCAGGGGTTTTGTGCACCAGTGAGCAGCAGTCACAGTGCGAGGGAAAACAGAAAGTTTTAGAACATTTCAGTGTTAAAAAGAACTTCAAGGACACGATAAACACCAGTCACCCAGGCTAATTCTATTAGCTGAAAAGCTTCACCTGACAACATGACAGCACCATAGAAATGTCTTTCTTTTTATGCGACCACCTGTTGTTAAGGTGTTAGCGGCTGAGTGGTGTGAATAAAGAAACTAGAGGATGTATTCGAGATGAATAGCAGCAGAGATAGATGGAGGGCAGGTAATCGTTTTGGGCTTAATGGTTTCCTGATGTTGGAGAAGGGGTACATGACACCGGCTCAGAATTCCAAAAAACATCTGCAGGAGACAGACGAGAACAAAGCAGTGCTGCGTTTATCTTTGCCTTTGCTGCCACCTGCAGTGCAAATTCTATCAGGACCTAGAGCTGCAGACACACAAATACACACAAGCAAAACATGCAGTGAGTAAAATAGAACCATGCCTAAAGGCCTAAAGACGTGTGGTGAGTTTTTCAGTGATCATTTAAATAAAACAATAAATAGACTTACTTAGCACTTGCTGCTTGGTAACAAATACAACTACAATCAAGTACTATCTAAATGTTCCTAATGACATCTTCCTTCTTTGGGAAAATTGTGTTTCCTGCTGCCATCTGCTGGAAGACTTCTTGAAACAATGACGTTTAAAAGTCTAAGTTAATAAATCATTTTTCTTATAGGCCAACCAGTTAATAAGTGCATACAAAGTAAAAATGATAATAATAATCATCCAGACTTCTTCCTGCCAGTCCTCTAGTAAAATGTCCACTTAAAGTCCAGGTGAATACCGTGCATAGAATAAAAAAGGAAAAGGAACCGAAAAAAATCTCAGAATGTTACAACACTACAAACTGTGTCAGACTATCGGTTCACAGACTGTCTGATATTAACAGCGTGTGACCCGGCTCTGCTAATTACAAACCATAAAATGGTCAGAAGACACATTTGTGAGAAATAGAGGTGTAAGATTTGATGTCTTTTGATGTGTTTAATATTCTAACATCACTATGAGCTGATGTTACTCCAAAGGCCCAATTTTAAAGGTAGAACAAGGCCCCATGTTAAGGTAATTAGGAGATGTCCGACTACACTTTAAGTTAAGCTTTACGATCAATCTGAGCACGAAGTGAAGCGCAGGGCGCAAAGAGGTTGGATTGAGTCGCTTGATTATACTTAGGAGTGTTTTAGGAACAAAATGAATCAAATCAATAAGAGTGTCAGATCTCATTCCCTAAGATTTTATTCTTAGACTCTGACCAGCTCATTTAACTTCTCTCTTTCATTATGCCCCTGAACACACAGAACACACACACACACACACACACACACACACACACACACACACACACACACACACACACACACATGGCACAGTATGACATATGTTGATGGTTAGTTAGACTTCATATGTCGCTGAAGAATTCATACAACAGAACGATCAAAAAGGTGATGTCAACAGGCACAAAAGCGTAACTTCATAGATTATTAAAATATCCAGACAGGTCAACAAGATCGAGGCAGGATGGATGTAAACTAAGGTTCTGTGTGCGCAACATCATTTATGCTAAAGGTAGGCTGAAAACATGGAGCCTATACTTCTTTCATCTGCAGGAATAATTGGTTATGTTCTCTAATAAATGTTTAATGGACACTGTGCATGTCGTTCTTCTTGTGATATCTGTGGGATAAAATGTCACAGGCAGTGTTCATTATGTATAAAAAGTATTATAGATCTAACTCTGTAGCATGGGAGTGTGTGAGTGTGTGCTCTGGAGGCTGATACAGTTTGTAGTGTTGTTATAACTGGGCTACTTACTATTTCATTTAATACAATTTGAGCTTGACATTTTGACATTTTTATTCATGCTTGCATTTATTGTGTTTTTATTGTGTTTCATTCTATATGTTATTTTATAGCTGGTTTCAATAAAAATAAAAGGATTTCATATCAACACATTTTACCTGAACATTGTGACGTATCTCTAAAGGGGACATGCTGGCACTCATGGTTCAAGGCTATCCCCTTGCAGTCAGCAGTAAAATACATACAGCCAGCAATCATACAACATCAGAAGGACACTAAGAAGTACAAAGTCCAATGGACAATAAATATAATATCACATAGTTTTTAAAAAGACAATGGCAGCAGGGACAAATCAGTTCCTCAGTGTCTTTGTCCAACATGCTGGCAGGATGAATCAGCGGCCTGACGGCAGCAACATAACCTCTTTGGACAAAGGATGATCTGGATTGACTGGGCCTTCTTCAAAGTCTCAAAGATACTTAATCCTCTGCATTTGGTTGTGATTCTTAACGCTGAGTGACCCGTACCAGGTGACTCTGCTGAAAGTAAAAACCGATTCAATAAAAGAAAAAAGAAAACATCTTCATCTTCAGCAAAGCAGCGGGAGCAACCGGGGTTAAGACGACACATCGGACATGTTGCTGCAGGAGTTCCAATCTTCCAGTTGAGAGACGACAGACTCGACCAACTGAGTCACAGCCGCCCCCCCCCCAGGATGACCTGCAGCAGTCCGTGATCCGGGTCGTCAGTGCTGAGGAGGGAAGCGATCACTGAGTCATCAGCAGACTTAATGATATGCTGGTTCTCACGTTTGCTTTGACACTCGTTAGTGTACAACACAAATAAAAGAAGAAGAAGGAACACATCCCTGATGGGGCGATCCAGTTTACATCCAGTGGAACAAAAAAAAAATAATCTGATACGATGTCATTTACTCTCACACTCTACAGCTCTCAGAATTCAAAAACAATTTGATTTTTTCCACTTTTTTTTTTTTTAATATTGAAGAGACTTGTGACAAATTGGAAAAATATAACTTGAACTTGTGCATCACTCCGGCAAATATGATGGTCAAACATCACAAACATTAAGTAAATGTTGAACAATTACATTTTACTTTCACTTGAGTAGATTTATAGACCAGTAATTCCACTTCTACTTAATCCAAGTTATTTAATAATTTTACTTGAGTACAATATTCTGGTTCTCTTTGCAGCCCTGCTTTTTGTCTGCAAGGCTCAAGACAGAATCGGGTGCCTCAGTTTGCCAACATCACTTAGGAAATGCTGCCACCAAGCGGCTGCAAAGTGTCATTACTTCTGGGTATGACCAATAAAACAGGCAACTTTTAAACTGAAACTCCGTGTTTCAATACAATCATAAATGTGCAGTGGTTGGTGATGTTCTGGAAAATGTTGTCACGTAGGCCTATCATTAATTGTAAACCAAAACATGACAGATCCTGTGTCAAAGTGTCAGGCCCATGTGGAGTGAAGACAGTGGGCCAACTTGTTTAAATGTTTAATTCTTAGTTTGAATATAATACCTCTGATGTATTTCTTATTTAAAAATAATCCAACGACTGAAATAAATAACAATGTGCGTCAGTTTTGCTTTTATTTCGGAAGCGGAAGTTTGATTTTTTTCCTATTCTGACAGCCTCACAGGTACCCTGCTGCAACTTAAGCCATTCTCCATCACGTTTACACCTGATTCTGTGCGTAAGAGGATAGACCTCTTTCAGGCCCCGTGTTCCGCGTTTTTTTTTTTAATTATTTATTTCCGTGTAAACTGCAGTCTTGATATAAAAACATTGATGGTCGATAATTTAGCCCTGCGTTGAGGGCCCCGGGGAGAACAGCAAACGGATTACACCGTCACGTCAGAGCTCCGTATTTATCCAGGAGATATGGCTCGTCCACGGCCGCGGGAGTACAAGGCAGGAGATTTGGTTTTCGCTAAGATGAAGGGATACCCGCACTGGCCGGCGAGGGTGAGTCTGGGATGCGGCCGGGCTGGGAGCAAAGGGAGGCGGGGTTCACTTACACAATACAGCCGCTGCTTCGCTGGGGGAACAGGAGGGATGCTTCGCGTTCCTCGACCTATGCGCAGGCTGACTCTAAACACACACACGTTGTTCTGCGTTTGTGACAAAGCACATCGTCTTGTAGAGAAGAAGCCTTTGTTTCCGCCAGGCTGAGTCAAAATGAAGACATGTTAGAAATGTGAAAGAACGTAACCTTTTTTTTGGGGGGGGGCTCCATTACGCATTATAATTTTACTCCATTCCGCTGCTGCTTGAAGTTTTATAACGTGTAATGTTCAGTAAATAGTTCAACACGTGTTTTTAAGGTGTATATTTGCATGGAGCTGTCTCATAAGACTATAAGGAATAACGGAGTCAGTTGACCTCAGGTAACCCGCAGCGCCTGTTTCAAGCACTTCTATGCAACCTTCTTATTTGCGTAAAATCATGTATTTTACACTAAGGCCAAGTAGGTAGCAGACAGATAGTGTGGCATCAGATTGAGTAGCGCACATGGGTGGTCATGCCTGTGTGTTGCTGTTGTTTTGCACAGTGCTGCACGCTGCCAGGCTCCATTTTTAACCTCTTCTAACAAGTTACCAGCAGAGTCTCTGTGCCATCACACTGACTGATTCAGTTTACATTAAGTAGCCCACATCGAGGCTTCTACTGTTTAAGGTAATGTAATCAAATCTAACAGATGACAGGTAACAGACACATCTTTAAAAACAGGAGTGTGATAAATATTCAGTAACAGTTTTCTCTCTCTGTGTCCTTCAGATTGATGAGCTTCCAGAAGGAGCTGTCAAACCGCCTGCCAACAAGTACCCCATCTTCTTCTTTGGCACCCATGAAACGTAGGCACCCTTTTTCTTTTTTTCTTCCGGGATGTGCAGCCTTCCAGTAACACTAACAGTGCCATATACAGATTTAATGGAGATTGTGATACAACTGCACCATACAGGACTTGGATAGGTTTGGACATTGGCTGCCACATGAAGTTGTAACTCTTAAGTGTTGTCCAACCACTGCCAACGCAGTCCTCAACAATTACAATTATTACATTCCTTTGAGCAATATTCAACCTTTTTTTTTAAGCTCCATTGTGAAAGTTCAGCCTGTAGCATCGAAGTCATCGTTATTATTCTGACTCGAGGTCCAGCCTTGTCTTCCCAACTTTTCAAGAATTCTACAAATTTTTCACCTATTTAATTTCTCAATAAATTATGAATCTGTAAAATGTGCAAACATATCAAATAATAAGTGAGCAAGTCATTAAAGCTGAAGTTCCTGACCTTTTATATATTCAGTTAGTATTAAAAAAGGATTAAGACTGAAATCTCTCTGTGTTTCAAACACTGAAGTTTTATGTTGAGGATTCTGTATAACTAAACTCTGAAGGTAAATATGGACAGATGGGTATTTTATAGGTTATTATATACACAAATTTTTAGTTAGCTCTTATTTTCTGCTCATATATCGGTTACTGCTGAATTAGACTCCTGAAACATGTTGTGCTTTTCTGTAAATGTCCCTTCTCCTCTCTTTAGTGCTTTCCTGGGCCCTAAGGATCTTCTGCCCTACAAAGAGTATAAAGACAAATTTGGCAAATCTAACAAGAGAAAAGGCTTTAATGAGGGCCTGTGGGAGATCGAGAACAACCCTGGAGTCAAGTTCACAGGCTATCAGGTCAGTGGGCAGTCTCTTATGTGTAAGGAGCAGAGAGAAGACACGGGGGAAACATATTAAGGTGAAGGGGGGGGGAGGTTTGGGTACGTCAGGTGGATGAATTGTCTTTGCTTGAAATGTCATTAGCAGTGGAACTTGCATTACTTTTCTTTTTTTTTTAGTATTTGTTTTAGTTGAAACTGGTGAATATTGTTTCTGCACAGGCCATCCAGCAACAGAGTTCATCAGAAACAGAGGAGGGGGGAAACGCTGCGGACGGCAGCAGCGAGGGCGAGGAGGGCGACTTTGTCGACGAGGAGGATGACAAGGAGAAGCTGAAGGGGGACAAGACTGGATCCAAACGGAAAAAGACGGCTGCATCTAAGGTACCAGCACAGTTAGCAGAGACGAATCATGTGGACCAACAGTTCAAAAACTGTTTTTCCTTTCCCTCAGCGCCTCGGACTCCCTAACTTGTATCCCAGAAAAGCAATTAACATCAATTTGAATCGTTTTCATTGATAAAATCCCGACAGAATAGGCATGCACACCTTTAAATAAACATTACAGAATATGTGTTATCATGATTCTCGGTAATATGTTCATGTCACTAGTGTGTAGTGGTGACTAAAGAAGAGGGTACACTCTTAATTCTTTTTTAATTGTCCCGTCCAGCAAAGAATAAACTGCATCTGTTATAAGCCGTGACATGTTAGACTCCTCCTTTATATTTAGTCAGTGCTGTGTACTCTCCAATCTCTCCATCCTTGGGGGAAAAATCAGCATCCTATTGAATATTGTCAATCAATCAATGATGTGAATCAGAGGAGATGAAGTGTATGGAGACTCCATATACCTGTGTATACCCGACAGCAGACAAAGCCCACCTAGAGGGGCCCCAGGTTAGGGTCAGAAGACGATCTCTACAGATAAAGAAACAATGATAACAAGCATGAAAATGATACAATCGCTTATAAGCAATCTTGTGATTCCCACATTTCCAGCTTTCTTATTTGGCAGACCGGGGTGAAAGAAGGTGTGAAAGGAAAAATCCAGGCTCAGATACTTTAATTTATGGACCGTGGTCTTTGCGTTTCAAGAGGTCGCATTAACTGCTACTTTGGAGTCATGGTTGCGGTTTGATGATTCACAACACAGTTAATAATTCCTACAACTTGTTGCTTGATGGTGATTAAAGGTAAACCTCCCGATCTGTTTCAAACCGTGCTTGATGAATGAAAACAGGATGAAACACTCACTATCACTGATGCACCGGAGACATACTCTTTTATTGTTATTAACTATCGCAGATGGCGGATCCTGTTTGACGAGTTTATTCCTCTTTAGGGGTTTTTTTGTCCACATTTCAGTCTTTCAGTAAAAGGGTATTTTCATTAGAGAAATATTTTCTTCTGGCTGATGTGTGTGACATTTCTTCACATTTCATTGAAGCAGTCACGTCAGTATCTCACTGTATTCATCATGCTGTCCTCTTGCGTTTGACCTTGCCTGTATTTTTGAAAACAAAGCTCCTGTAGTTGAAGGGGTGGAGACGTGTTTTTTGCTGCAGACCGACGAGCACTGCCACACCGTGTTACTGTACGAGCGCTGAAGCCGTCGCTGCTGTAAATGGAAGCAGGTTGAAAAAGTCACATGCATCCTGCTCTTCACTTAGCAACCACTGTTGCCTAGCAACTGGGATCCGTTATGTACAGCACATGTGCATCCAGAAAGAATCTTTCCGCTGTTGGGGAGTCAGTGTGCTGATGTGTGTGTGTGTGTGTGTGTGTGTGTGTGTGTGTGTGTGTGTGTGTGTGTGTGTGTGTGTGTGTGTGTGTGTGTGTGTGTGTGTGTGTGTGTGTAGCCTCACATCGTTCAAACACAAAGTGTGCTTGTTTAGGTTTGTTGCACAAAGGGAACTGAAATCATCATTACAAATATAAAATGAATTTAGGGTAGGGGGGGTGGTGGTGATTATTTAGTCCCCGACCCACTCTCACGCACACACACACACACACACACACACACACACACACACACACACACACACACACACACACACACACACACACAGTTATTCCTTTCAGAATGAATAACCTCTTTTTAACAGCAGGTAACGGTGAGATATATTTATGATAATTGAAATGGTGAGGTGACTAAATGATCTTTGATTGATAACTAATTAATGCAATAAAACTTAATGAATAGGTCTGTTCTGTCATTGGTGGTTTAAAGGTACAATATGCAGCATTTTAAATATTGATATAGGAGATAATAAATATTTCCTAACTAAATATATTGTAGAGTAAAGAGAGTGAAGTCAAACTTCCTCTGGCTTTGTTGTCCCCAGCACTGTGTTCACACTGACGCTTCCTTCAGCTTGTTTGTGTTTCAACATGTTTCCTACATGTTCTTTTATGTGAGCTCCTCCCCTCTCCAACCATAACACTTCTTCTCCTCTCTTCCACCTGCTCCACAATCTGTCTCCTCCCTCACTATAGTGTATAAATATCGATCCACTTTGCTCCAGTTCGGCCCCGTGTCCTCCTAACATCTTTTCTGGGCGCCAGCGTCTGTTTTTTTAATTGGTAGCAACGAGGAGAGAGCGCTCGCAGCAGAAAGCGGCCGCCCAGAGAAAAAGTGCAGCGTCTCTTTTCCAAGCGCTTGTGCAGCGGCTCCGTGCGCTCAAGTTGAAAATCTTTCAACATTTAAGAAAGTCGCTTTTGACGTCACCGGCGCTCTTTTCTACATGTTTGATATTCCCCGGGCTTTTGCCGCCTACGGATCGTGTCTTGTAACCCACATCCTCTTTGCTCCGTGTCTGATCCCGAAAGAAACGATGAATAAGAAAATAAAACATACAGTAAAAAGAGACGAAGCGGTGTCGGTCATACAGCGGTATTTGTCAACAGACTGTTGTCATGAAGACAGGACAGACGTATTATTTATTCTCATGTTGCGTCTCCCTTGAAGTCCTCTGGCACCTCCCACTTTGAAAACATTTGTCTGAACTGAAACCTGAACCTTTGACCCCATCTTACCAATTCAATGCATGATGCCCTGATACCCTGATACATGCTGTTAGACATTAAAATACTGACACTCCGTACGGTTTCCTGCTCTCTGATCTGTGTGTCTGTGGCAGAAA
This sequence comes from Labrus bergylta, assembly GCF_963930695.1. Taxonomy (NCBI): domain Eukaryota; kingdom Metazoa; phylum Chordata; class Actinopteri; order Labriformes; family Labridae; genus Labrus; species Labrus bergylta. The sequence continues at coordinate 5,476,856 of NC_089197.1, forward strand.
TCCTCCAAAATATCCAGGATCTCATCTGGAGAGGACGACCTGGAGAAGGACGGGAAAGACGACGACCAGAAGAGCGGCTCGGAGGGAGGAGACCCCGACAATGACATCATGCAAAATACCACCGACAGTAAGGTGGGATTCAGGAATTTATTTATTTCAAACAACAAGATTTAGACTTCAAAAAGTCTTCTTCAGAAAATGTGGGGGTTGTTTTGTAACTATTGGGGTCGTCTTGATATTCAGATATGTACAGTAGTTGAGTATATAATAATAATAATAACTTTAGTCAACATGAGTTTTTAATAACTGTGTGTCATTGTTCTTGTTTCCCAAAGAACCAGCTGCTCATAGAAGAACATTAAATGAAGAAAGCGTTAAAGAGGGAAATCATTCTCTGTAGCTGTGACGTTGGAGAGGTGAATCTACAATATGATTTCTCATCAGCACCATCTACTGGCCACCATCGTCTCTCCACCACCTCTCTGTTGGACTTCCAGTGTGTTTGAAAAATGCATCCATAACTGATCCTGGTGTCACTCCCCCATGCGGATGCCTGGATGAGAATCGGTGTTATGTCACAACATTTTTTCGGACAATGCAAAAATGTCAAAGTCTCTAAACTACAAAAGAATTATTGGTAGATTTGTAACAATTTTTATCTACTGACTCTTAATGCGTGTCAGCTAATCTTGGTAAGTAAAAGAAAATACAGGATGATTGAAGGGGCATTAAGAACTTGAAGACTTTTACTGGTAACCATTAGGTGTTGTGATAACAGTTTATTTGAAGCCCAATCAGACTAACAGTGTTAGGTATTCCCCATTTATGACCTGTGAGACATTTATTTTTGAAGCTATTTAAAACCCCTTTAAGGCGATTAGGGTGGCCCAAAGTTACATAAACTATTTAACATTTAATCATAGGCCTGTATTTGACATTTTAAAACTGTAAGAACATCAGTCGTGTTTATCCACAACTAGTGGTGAAATGGATCACAAATCTCACGGTTTGGAACGGAGCTCAGATCTTTTCTTTTTTTTTTTGATCAGCCACACATACAAAAAAAAAGAAAAGAAGAAATTGGAAATCTTTTGGTGAATAACAGGTTTGCTGTACAAGCTTTTGACAAGCTTTGACTCATAACAGTCTACAGTTTTTGGACCAAACACAGCGCCGTAGAGAGGAGTTTGTTTTTCTAAATTTAAAGACGACAGGGTTCAGGATAACGTCTGGAGAGTCTAGAGTCTGTTGGGGCCCCAGGCAAAAAATAATTGGGGGCCCTACAACCCGTATTTATCACCATAATGTCTGTTGTTGTCCCGGCGCTTACTCCCCTTCCCCTTTGTTAATGTTTCTTTTTTCTATCATAAAGACCAATAATTCCTCTTCATTATTCTTGTTTGACTTTCATCGACATTTTTTGGTTTTCACACAAATAATACATGCAACACTTTGCAACGAAGGTAAATGCTTTTACATGGGATCCCCTTAGGGAGGTATCTTACTGTCTTACTGGTTTTGTGAGCCCTCAGGGGCCCCCTGTTGCCTGTTGACAAGCAGCGCCTCTGAATAATGTAACGAGGGAGCTACTGATTTTTGTCACTGGCAACCACCAGCGGAAATCAGCATAAAAAAAACAGTGAGAGGAGAAAAGACAAAGCGCTGTTTGATTCAACTTATACATACACACTGTGATAACGAAGCGTTGCAGCCAATTCCTGTGTGAAAGTCCACAAAAAATGTGCTTAAAAATATCTATTTATAGAACTGAATTGTCTTCATATTATACAGCGGATCTCAATCCAGGCACACTTTTCTTTCCACTGAGACTCTGCACACTGTACATTTCTTTTACCCCATGATGATAACTTTTTCCATTAATCTGTGGATCACATGCCTTCGACAAAACAACCTTTGGGTGTGATACCGTGATCCGTTTCACCACTACCCCTGTCACTAGCTGTGTATATACAGTATGTTTCAGAATGGTGAATAACATTACTTACAGTCTCTGTAGTAAGTGTTAGAAAATCGATGCTCAGAAGGTCATTTTTACATGACATTGTGAAATCTGTGTCACAATAAGAATTACATGTTGATGCATCTTGTCTCCATCGTGTGACATGTTACAATAATGTCACCTCATGTCCTATTTAGGCCGGATTTAAAAGTGGGTTGGAGAGTCTCGTGTCTTTCCCGATACTTCATCATCACACTTTAGCGTAGGTAACCACCGATGAGTAATTACAACTCAGCTGTTCATACCTACAGTATCACAGTGTATAACTCATGATCACCTGTCACTGTGTACAAATGCATATATACTCTCCTACCATCTATGATATATGTTGGGTATTACAGTGAACTGATCACTCTAGTTGTAGCTTGAAATTGCTTCTTTTTTTCTTTTTTTTTACAACGATAATTAGGAGAGATGAAATGAATATTCAGTAATTGTCAAACATTATCCCATCACCCTATATGTTACTCTTATGTAATCCGAAAAAAAAGAGGAATGGAAATACATAGATAAATGTATGAAGTGTTGTGCACAACAGGGTTACACATTGTAACTCAATATTAACAATATCTGTATATTTTGATTTGTAGAATATAGGGACATTATTCTACTCGGACTGCTCTAGGTAACAGCTCATCTTTTTATGGGAAAGTGATACATCTGTTCTTCTGTGTATCTGTGAAATAGATCACTGTATATTTCAAAGCTTTTTAAAGTGGCATGTTGTACTCTTATCTACTGTTGTACTCCTGATCATTCTTATATGAAGGTGTCCATTGGTTGGTAGTGTAAATCAGGTATTTTTGGTATGCTGTAGGGACATGAAAGAACAAGAATAAACAATCCACTAGTCCTGCTCTTCAACGTCTGAACCTGACGGTAAATTGAACCACATTAACTGTCTAAGGAAACTGAAGATTGATTTGATCAGTTGTGGAAACAAACAGCGTGATAATACAGTTAGACATTTCTAAACCTTCCAAATGTCCCTGTGCCAGTTTTCTTAGGTTAACTCAAGATGACACCAGACTCCATTGTCTTTTGACTCTGTGCCAGTTGCCTTTACTTTGCTTCCACTGTTGTTGTCATGAGATATAAACCTATTTATTTTTTGACGATAGCTGATTAAGACATCTTCTGTCTGTATATTCATGCTTTTTTTTTTTTTTTTTTTTTGTTTCAGATCTTTGTTATGCTCGTATTTGGAACATGTTTTGCATTTTCAGAGTTTGTAATCTACTGTAAACTGTTTTTGCTGTTTATGAATAAGACTTTTACAAAATAAACTCATTGGAATGCATCGTGGGGCGTTTCTACTTTACACAACACAAGACAAGAGTTGTTGCATTTGTAAAAGAAGAAATGTACACGCTTCTCAATTCACAGAGCCTTAGCACTGATTAAACAATTACATAATGTTTTCTCTGAAGGCGCTGCCAAAGGAAAAGCAATGTTGTTACCTAAATTAAAAATGGTGACTCGTTGGCCTGCTGATTTTCAGTGGTGGGGGGGGGGGGTGGGGGGGGCTAACCTCTCAACTGAAAGGATGGCAGTTTGATCCAAAGCTCCTGCAGTTTGAAGTTTCCTTTGGCAAGATACTGAATCCCAAGTTGCTCCTCTAGCATTCTAGGGAAAACAAATTGCAGCATACTACTGAATATTGTGAATCAGAGGGAATTTAGAAGTGGGTTTACCCTATTGAGACTGAAAAATAAGTGGGTATACTCCATATACACCCCACTGTCCTCTATGAATACCCATCAGTCTGTGAATGTGTGTGAAGGTGTTGAGTTCTGCTGACCAGATGGGCATTAACCAGAGCAGCCTCTGCTTTCAGAGCATGAATGTGTGTGTCAAAGAGTGAATGTTGCAGGTAGTGTAAAAGTGCTTTAAGTGGCTGGAAGGCTGGAAAAGTGCTACATAAGTGCAGTCCACTTACCATTTTGGCCTCAGATGCATCTGGACTCAGCTGTTCTTTAACCTATTACTAAATGTTTCAATGTGGATGCATGCCTCCATGTCAGCTAAAGTCTTTCCAGACTTTTTAATAAACATCATACAGACCTCTCTCTTGGTAACCTTTAAGATAATTATGGACAGAACAACTGTAATCAAATGTTATTATAAGCATCATATATTCTAACAACAATAACACATATATTTGTGCAGTGCAGATTATGTTATGGAAGCTCATCGTGGTAATGTGATGAAAAAATGGTAATGTGGGTCATTAGAATGAAAGACTTTATAACGATATATTTTAATTTTAGAGAAAAAGTCATCATTTTCAGATATAAGGTTATCAGAGAATTTATGGTGTTATGAGGTCGAGTTCAAAGTCATTATTACACCAAAATATGATATAAAATATGAAATAAAAATGTGATAATGTTTGCCATCACATAAAGATTTTAAGTTATTATTCTAAGGGTTTCATGATTATCAGATTATGATATGCTTAGTTATAATCTTAGATACTGTCATTAAATTGAGGTACTCTTTATTATATTATTTATTATATTGTGAAAGTTTTTCTTTATTCATTTCTAGAAAGGTTGCTGTTTTAAATAAACTTTGTTGTTATTTGAGGAAATATAATCATTAATTTGAACATACCGACACATTCAGGAGTCCTGTAGAATCTCACTTCCCTTTGCTTTGACAGAAATTGGCTTTCATAAAACGTCATAATTAAAAAACCCAGCATTGAAACAATACCTATACGTTTTTGCTTAAAGCTAAATAGAATAGAACAGAATAAAATTACTTTATTGATCCCAAACTGGTAAATTGTGGTGTTACAGCAGCAGGTTATCCAAACACACATTATGAGTAAAAAACACAATGTTAGCAAATCTAAACACAATATAATATTAAATACAAAGTAAATAAGTACTAAAAATATCAAAAATAAGAATGTGAATCTATACAACCAGGATTTAACTAAACATTACAAGTCTTAAATATGAAAGATTAAATTAAATATGAAAGATTAAATGTAAATGTGCAGAAACAGAGTTGTAAATGGACAGTATTGACATAAGTTAAAGTGCATGAGTGTAGAAAGCATTATATATAGCATATACGTACTGTAGTATAGTAGAAATGAACTTATTCCGTTTTGAAAGGCTCAAACTACAACAGGGACACGAGTTGTTTACACTGTGCATCGCTGCGCAGTCCACGCGCAGTTTTGACCTTCTTTGTTTCGAATGCCCGCACGCATGCGCAGTAGGCGTCGAGAATAAGGCGCTGAAAAGGAAGCAGCCTGCCTTCACTGAGATACAACAAACGGGGCTTCTCTGCTAGCAGTTTGGAAACAGCAGTAATAACTCAAACGGCGTGTTCTTTAAGTTACACTGCTTCCGAGCATTGTGACAAAGCGCAGAGTTTGGAGTAATGGCCGATAAAGAGGGTAAGGTTTACTCATTTATCCTGCACTGGGACGGTCGTGATCCTCGTGTGTCGCTTTGTGAGCCAAACGTGCTAGCATGAGAAGTTAGCATATCCTATCAGGAGGCTTTCATTTAGTCTTTAAGGGAGTCGTGTTTTACCCTTAAGAAAGATGGAAACTTAAACATTAACTTTCCAAGTTCAGTTTGCGTTCAACACATTAAACAGCACTTATTATTAAGTTATGATGCTCGCCTGCTAAAACTCCCCAGACCAATATGTTGACATAGTGCAAGAAAGAGTTCATAATCCAGGGAACCAAGTGGTCATTAAAGTAGCCCACCACCTTTATAATGTTTCCTCTACTTATTAAATAAGTGTAGCTGCATGCATGTAATGAGGATCCAGTGATGTCTCTGATGTGTTTTCTCCTGCAGTGTACGATGATGCTGTGGAGGAGAGGGTCATCAATGAAGAGTACAAGATCTGGAAGAAGAACACTCCTTTCCTGTACGACCTGGTGATGACTCATGCTCTGGAGTGGCCCAGCCTGACTGTCCAGTGGCTTCCAGATGTTAACAGGTATTTAAATCCCACCTACAGTGTGACTTCTGCTCTTATCTTCACTCCTCTTGTGTTTTAACTTGGTCATTTCTTATCTTACTTACTTTGTCTATTTGTGTTTTATATTTATGTTTACTTTTTATTTTTATTAATATTATAGTTTTGTTTTTGTTTTTTTCTATCCTTTAACCACTTGTTTCTATTTCTTTTCCTGCTCTTACCTTCTTATTGCTGTTATCTTTTTATTTGCTTTCAGTTTCTTTTTAAATCTTTGCTCCTCTTGGTCTCAGCTCGTGTTGTTGGGTTCTTGTGATGGTTCTTATGATGGTTCTTATGATGGTTCTTATGATGGTTCTTGTGATGGTTCTTATGATGGTTCTTGTGATGGTTCTTATGATGGTTCTTGTGATGGTTCTTATGATGGTTCTTGTGTTGCCTGATGGTTCTTATGATGGTTCTTGTGATGGTTCTTATGATGGTTCTTGTGTTGCCTGATGGTTCTTATGATGGTTCTTGTGATGGTTCTTGTTTTGCCTGATGGTTCTTGTGATGGTTCTTGTGATGGTTCTTGTTTTGCCTGATGGTTCTTGTGATGGTTCTTGTGATGGTTCTTATGATGGTTCTTATAATGGATCTTATGATGGTTCTTGTGATGGTTCTTGTGATGGTTCTTGTGATGGTTCTTGTTTTGCCTGATGGTTCTTGTGATGGTTCTTGTGATGGTTCTTATCATGGTTCTTATGGTTCTTGTCATGGTTCTTGTCATGGTTCTTATCATGGTTCTTATGGTTCTTGTGATGGTTCTTGTGATGGTTCTTGTGATGGTTCTTATCATGGTTCTTGTGATGGTTCTTATCATGGTTCTTGTGATGGTTCTTATCATGGTTCTTGTGATGGTTCTTGTGATGGTTCTTATGATGGTTCTTGTGATGGTTCTTATCATGGTTCTTATGATGGTTCTTGTGTTGCCTGATGGTTCTTGTGATGGTTCTTATGATGGTTCTTGTGTTGCCTGATGGTTCTTATGATGGTTCTTGTTTTGCCTGATGGTTCTTGTGATGGTTCTTGTGATGGTTCTTATGATGGTTCTTATAATGGATCTTATGATGGTTCTTGTGATGGTTCTTGTGATGGTTCTTATGATGGTTCTTGTGTTGCCTGATGGTTCTTGTTTTGCCTGATGGTTCTTGTGATGGTTCTTGTGATGGTTCTTATCATGGTTCTTATGGTTCTTGTCATGGTTCTTGTCATGGTTCTTATCATGGTTCTTATGGTTCTTGTGATGGTTCTTGTGATGGTTCTTATGATGGTTCTTGTGATGGTTCTTATCATGGTTCTTGTGATGGTTCTTATCATGGTTCTTATCATGGTTCTTGTGATGGTTCTTATCATGGTTCTTGTGATGGTTCTTATGATGGTTCTTGTGATGGTTCTTATCATGGTTCTTATGATGGTTCTTGTGTTGCCTGATGGTTCTTGTGATGGTTCTTATGATGGTTCTTGTGATGGTTCTTATGATGGTTCTTGTGATGGTTCTTATGATGGTTCTTATGATGGTTCTTATGATGGTTCTTGTGATGGTTCTTATGATGGTTCTTGTGTTGCCTGATGGTTCTTATGATGGTTCTTGTGATGGTTCTTGTTTTGCCTGATGGTTCTTGTGATGGTTCTTGTGATGGTTCTTGTTTTGCCTGATGGTTCTTGTGATGGTTCTTGTGATGGTTCTTATGATGGTTCTTATAATGGATCTTATGATGGTTCTTGTGATGGTTCTTGTGATGGTTCTTGTGATGGTTCTTATGATGGTTCTTGTTTTGCCTGATGGTTCTTGTGATGGTTCTTGTGATGGTTCTTATCATGGTTCTTATGGTTCTTGTCATGGTTCTTGTCATGGTTCTTATCATGGTTCTTATGGTTCTTGTGATGGTTCTTGTGATGGTTCTTGTGATGGTTCTTATCATGGTTCTTGTGATGGTTCTTATCATGGTTCTTATCATGGTTCTTGTGATGGTTCTTATCATGGTTCTTGTGATGGTTCTTGTGATGGTTCTTATGATGGTTCTTGTGATGGTTCTTATCATGGTTCTTATGATGGTTCTTGTGTTGCCTGATGGTTCTTGTGATGGTTCTTATGATGGTTCTTGTGTTGCCTGATGGTTCTTATGATGGTTCTTGTTTTGCCTGATGGTTCTTGTGATGGTTCTTGTGATGGTTCTTATGATGGTTCTTATAATGGATCTTATGATGGTTCTTGTGATGGTTCTTGTGATGGTTCTTATGATGGTTCTTGTGTTGCCTGATGGTTCTTGTTTTGCCTGATGGTTCTTGTGATGGTTCTTGTGATGGTTCTTATCATGGTTCTTATGGTTCTTGTCATGGTTCTTGTCATGGTTCTTATCATGGTTCTTATGGTTCTTGTGATGGTTCTTGTGATGGTTCTTCTGATGGTTCTTGTGATGGTTCTTATGATGGTTCTTGTGTTGCCTGATGGTTCTTGTGATGGTTCTTGTGATGGTTGATGTTATATATGTCTGTTGGGTATCGTGCACTTTGGGTTCTTTTCTTTTTAATACTTTTTATTTGATAGTTTTGAAGATAATTAACAAGCTGTCAGAATGAGCATATATACATTTAAGTGCATCGTCTATACAGACATGGATAAATATATCTGTTAGCTCATTCTACAACAGAAGAGAAGAGTGAGCAGAAAGGAAGGAAATAAAATAGAAAAAGAGCAACAGAGCATATTAACTTATCAAAAAGAATAAATAAAAAAATGAAAAACAAAACAATAAAATAAAGTGGGCCTTGGATTGTTCTACTCTAATAGAATTTAATATATATATTTTTGGCGATGTGTTCTTCACCATCTGCTCGTGGCTTAAGTTCAATGCTCAAGTATACACAAAACTTTGCTCTTTGTTGATCTTCGTTTCGCCCCGATATTAAATCTGTGTCTGTTAACCACTTTGGGTTCTTTTCTGTTGAATTGTATTTCATTATTTTTAGTATTTTGCATTTGTTATGTTCTTGCTGTTGTTTATGTTCTTCTGTGTTTGCTTTAGTTTGTTCTTGTTTGTCAAAGCACTTTGTAAACCTGTGTTTTTAAAAGGTGCTATATAAATAAAGTTATTATTATTATTATCTCTGTAGAGATACAGCAAGTGTCCTCGAAATCTGACGACATTCAGGCTGTTAAAGCTTGAAGGGATGAACATTATTTATTAAACGTCTCTGTCTTTACTTCTGTTGCCGTAACACCTGTTTTTGTTGACACCTTGATATTACAACAAAACAAACACGTTTTGTTAGGAGGCGGTAGGGCTCGGCGATATGGACCAAAACTCATATCTCAATATTGTTTAGCTGAATGGTGATACTTGATATACATCAATATGTATTTTATTACCAGTGAAAACAAATGGAAAATAAACTACCTGTTTGTGAATTTAAAAATTAATATTATAAAATAAAAATGTTCCTTAAATACAATAAAAGAGAGAGAGAGAGGAGGAGCAGGGTGAAGAGGGACAGACAGTCAGTCATCATCAGTGAGATGAGAAAAAGGTGACCTATATGTTTTATATATAAACAGAGCTTTATATTGTTTTATCTCACTCCATACACTACCAGGCAGTCATTTCCTCATGTTCACATCCTAAATGTGTTTCTGACAACGCACACAAGGTTTTCTTCTTTAAGCCATGAACTTCTCTACTCCCAAGTACAGCTTTTATTTTTTTTAAATTGTCGTATGCCTCGATCATAGTGATGGTAAAACTGTTCAGCTCTTACAGACGGCCTCGTGTGGCGATGAGTGCATGACAGATTTCAGCGTGACTTTGCACATTTTATCTGCACAGAGGAATACGTCGCAGAAAGAACGCGAAACATGAATTTATTTTAGTCAAGCTTTGACAGCCCGCTTATTATTATGACACAAACAGAAGCTCATATAAGTTCATTTAGCAAATAATAGGTTTGAAGTTTGTGGCCGACATCATGTACAGCCTACCAGTGATGGATGTTTCTTAATTTTTTTAAGTTAGTACTTATAATAATTAAAATGTTTTTGCTAAAAAACAAGAATACATCAAGATAATACTAAAGCTAAAATATTTTTCTCCTTATGTCTTAATGTTTCCTTTTTAATATTGGAAGTCTTTGGATGCTTAGATTAATTTAAGAATGAGAACTAAATGTCTTCATGGCTTCTTTCATCTGAAAAGCCGTACTGTAATGTCGAATAGAAAGAACGACTACCTTTGCTCGAAATGCAGATTAACGTCATGTCACTGCTGTCATGGATCTCTGCAGGCCTGAAGGGAAGGACTACGCCGTCCACAGGCTGGCTCTGGGGACCCATACATCAGATGAGCAGAACCACCTTGTGATCGCTAGTGTCCAGGTACCAAATGATGATGCGCAGTTTGATGCCTCGCAGTACGACAGCGAAAAAGGAGGTAAATACACAACTTGAATATTTTCTTATAACCACTGTAAAGAAGTTGTCTCTTCTTTACTGTAGGTGGAGTCTCTGTTCTATTACTGGGACAATTGTATCCAAATGATTATTTCCTAGATGTCTAATTACATTTACAAAAAGATCATTTCCTTTCAACTGTAAATGGAGTTGTAAACAAATACTTACATTTAGTTTTTGCATTCATACACATTAAGATAACAGTCTTAAGGTCTTTGCACACTGAGTCCGTTTTTCTTTCCGGAAACGTTTTTCAGATCTTACGCACTGAGTCCGCTGCGTTTATTTTTTCTGTTAATTCAGAAAATTTGGTTAATTTATTTAATTTTGTGGCTCTTACGCTCCTTGAAAAAAACCAAAAAAACAACCGGGTCCGTCCACATGAAAACAAGATGAGAGCGAGGAGAGTTTCACCTGTCGATAAAGGAGCTGCAGAATCATCCTGAGCACTTCCTGGTGTATTTCAGGATGTTAGTGGTGCGGTTTGATTCTCTGCTCTCTACACTGGAACCACACGTTAAAAAACAAGAAAACCGATTTCTGTAAAGCACTCGATCCTGAACAGCGGCTGACGGTTGAGGAAGGACACTACAGACACACAAACACAACACAAACACAACACAAACACAACACAAACACAACACAAACACAACACAAACACAACACAAACACAACGGGATGGATGAGAGAAAATTGATCCTGTTCCCAAAAAAAAATAATGACGATCAAACGTTTTGGAGTCAGTGTGCAAACATGATCGACATACCATGAGATCGTGTTTCTTTTTTAATGTCGGACGAAGAAAAAAAAAAAACTTGGTGTGCAATGGTTTATTCATTGATGAGTCGTGTTTTATAGTGTTGGAATAAATGAAAGAAGATCTGAGTCATGCTGACACTGTGTTATTCTCTCTTCCAGCAGGTATGTTGATGGGCTGTGTCACGGTGTACTGAAGGATCACTACTCTTTTGTTACATTGTCACAGGTAGTGTTTGTATGTTAGTGCGGCCACAGAGCAATCTCCAGGTACAGTCCATGTCTTAACCTCAATACACACACACAACGCTGATCCATCACACACGTCATTCTAGAGGGTCCAAGTGTTCTGAATGTTATTTTGAGGCGGTCTCCGACAGCGAGCAAGTTCTCTTTTGGTCTTTATAACAAATCTCGCTACATTAACACAAAAGTGAAAATCATTTTTATTCTGTGTTCAATACTATAATATATCAGCCATGATTCTTCCCTGAATCCCTGCTGACCAGTGGGAAGTGATTTAAACTGCAGTTTTAATGCGTCAGTCCTTCTCTCTCGTCGTGGATGATTTACAGTCTCCATGTATTCTTTTGTCAGAGTTTGGAGGCTTTGGATCAGTGAGCGGGAAAATCGAGATAGAGATCAAGATCAACCATGAGGGAGAGGTGAACCGAGCCCGCTATATGCCCCAGAATCCCTGCATCATCGCCACCAAGACCCCCACCTCTGATGTTCTGGTCTTTGACTACACCAAGCACCCTTCAAAGCCAGGTGGGATCCCCGTTGTGCTTATACACGCATGTCTAACTGTGAGAACATCCAGGGCAGTGAAAGCAAAGTCTGTGTTTTGCTGTTTCAGATCCCAGTGGGGAGTGTCATCCTGATCTGAGGCTGAAAGGCCACCAGAAAGAAGGCTATGGTCTTTCCTGGAATCCCAACCTTAGCGGCAACCTCCTCAGCGCCTCAGACGACCATGTAAGTAACGAGGCCTTCATCACCCTGATGTGGAAGTGTACGCATTAATACATTTAAATCCCTTTTCTTGTTTTATTCCCTGGAAGAAAAAAAACAAATCATTTGAGTAAAAATGTCAAAAACCACAATAACCCGCAGACAGGTTTTTTAATAAGGTACCAGGATGTTGTTTAGATTTTAACAGCAAAATATACTCTATGAATGGAACGCACCGATTGAGTTGCCCCTTGTGAAGTGTTTTCATTTTATAATATTGATTCTGTTATCTAAAATCTTTCAGATCACTGTCTGGAAGAAAAAGCTGACAGTTTCACTACCTGCATGTCATCAAGACTTTAAAGGATGTTCGCTATGGGCAAGACAATTAACCCCCGAATTACTCCCGCTGCTTTGTCAGCCGGGCATGAGTGTGTGTGAATGAGATTAGCTACTTCTGATGGTCACTTTACACCATCAGTGTGTAAAAGAGCTTTGAGTAGTGTAAGGTAAAATTGAGCTCGTGTGTTTAGAGGAGGGATACTTCAGCTGCTTTTAAATGGATGTGAGGAAAATATTAGAAAAAGGTTTAAACTATAATCCCGTCTTCAGCTGAAGGTTCATTGCAGGTTGATGTGTCCAGTGATGCGGTGATTTCCCAGCTTGTAACAGATGACATATTGCTCTTCCTCTCCAGACCATCTGCCTGTGGGACATCGGGTCCGGCCCAAAGGAAGGGAAGGTAGTGGACGCCAAGTCCATCTTCACGGGCCACACAGCAGTGGTTGAAGATGTGTCCTGGCATTTGCTCCATGAATCCCTCTTTGGCTCGGTGGCCGACGACCAGAAACTCATGATGTTAGTGTTTCACAGATTGTTTCTCTCTGCACGATGTTCTCAATGTGCACAGCCATTCTTCCAGTTAGCATATGAACACCTTTTGCATATTCTATCATATCGATTTTATGTCCCAGCTACGTCTGAACCTTTTATCCTCCTCCAGATGGGACACTCGGTCCAACAACCCGTCCAAAGCCAGCCACGCAGTCGAAGCTCACACTGCTGAGGTCAACTGCCTGAGCTTCAACCCCTACAGCGAGTTCATTCTGGCCACCGGTTCTGCTGATAAGGTAGAGAAGAGGACTCCTTAAACCTTTAAAATAACTCAATTCATCCAATGTGTAATTCTTAAGGTTTGTTTTGTTTCTCTCAGACTGTTGCATTGTGGGATCTACGAAACCTTAAACTGAAGCTCCACTCCTTTGAGTCCCACAAAGATGAAATTTTCCAGGTAAGAACTCAAATAGCCTCAAATTAAAAAAAAAAGACTAAAATAAAGATAGGAGTGCTTCCAGGGCTCCGATTACTACCTACTGCTTTCAAGAACCGATTTTCAGCCACCACATTGCCCTTCTGTAACCGACTGTCTGATTCATCAGGTACAATGGTCTCCTCACAACGAGACCATCCTGGCCTCCAGCGGCACCGACCGACGTCTCAACGTCTGGGATCTCAGGTAAAATGATCCACCAAAGCTCCATACGTAGTGATGGATTGTTAAAAAAAAAGTTTTTCTTAGGATTTTTTAAGGAACAAATGTTGAAGTATTACAAATATTAAAAATAGAAGCTAATGATAAAAGGACTCAGAGAGGATCAGCTCAGTGCTGTCATGTTTGAAGAAAACATTTCTACATGCTAACACAGTGCCATTGATACATAATCATACAAATATAACTGTTATGCTATTTCCTAAAAATAAGAAAATAAGTCCACTTTCAAAATGATAAAAAAAAATGTCTCATCAGTTCTCTTAATGTTTATAAAGTGTTTAAAAGAAAAGTTGATGTTACAGAGTGACAAACGTGATCCTGTCTGTCCCAGCTCTGTTGATGTTGCTGCCATCAAATTTAAAAAAAAAAGGATGTGATAACGATAAAACAATGAAATATCTGTATCAACATGTCTCTGTGCTGATTTCAATCAAATTTTGAGTTTCAATGTTTCGCAAATTATCACAATCTTTTTTCTACATTTTATGCGAAGTCACAACTTTTTAGGAGTTGGGCGTATACAAGACCATCCATTAAACGTGGAGAAAATATTTTTAATAATAACAGTTTCTAAAGCATCTTAACCTACATTTTGTATATATTTCTAATAAGAAAAAACATGTCTTTAATTAACTTTTATCTTCATTTGATTTGCTTTTAGTCAATCTGAGAATCCCTGAACCCTTTATATTATTATAAGAACCACTTTAATGGATGCCAATTGAGATTTAGAATAAAACAGCTTTTAAGAATATGAGCTAAAAAAAAAGTTCACATAAGGTGGTAAACATTGGTTTGATCTGTCCAATCTAAAATCACAGTTTTCATTTGTATATTCTTTTTCTAGTAAAATCGGTGAGGAGCAGTCGGCAGAGGATGCTGAGGACGGCCCACCAGAGCTGCTGGTGAGTCTGATCCTAAAATCATCATTAGGCTGTGATTTCTTCAAGTCACCATCAGATCTGTCACTCATAATAAGATGGTTCATTTAGGGTTTGGATCATGTGTTTAACTCCCCTTGCTGTATACTATCACAGCACTTTGGTGACCAATTTTTTTTTACCTTTTCAGTTCATCCACGGGGGTCATACGGCCAAGATCTCTGACTTCTCCTGGAACCCCAGTGAACCCTGGGTCATCTGCTCAGTGTCCGAGGACAACATCATGCAAGTCTGGCAGATGGTGAATACAGCTGCTGTCCATCACCGGTCACACATAGCCTCAGTCACTACAATGAACCACATCAGGCTTCATCAAAGTGTACCTTAGGACTTAAGTTTCTCTAGTGAGGGACATCCTAAATGTGAATTGCACTGTGATGAAACGCTGTAAATGACCTCTCGCTCCCTGTTTTTCCTCGCAGGCTGAGAATATCTACAACGATGAAGAGCCAGACAACACCCCTGCATCAGAGCTGGAAGCTCAGGGATCATAACCCAGCCATGCACAACTCTTCCTCCGGTCTCAGAGCTCCAGACCCAGCCTAGCCTGTCGTTTTCCTCTGGCTTGTTCCGTGCATGAATGAACTTTGTGGAAAGTTAAGAGACAGCATGGACGCTACTCTTGCTTAAACAGTTGGATTCGTCTCTTCCTTCTTATACTTTAACTCAGCCCAGGTACCTAAAAGCACTTCGGCATTTGGTATAAAAAAAAAAGGTTCTAGCTGCTCAGGTTGTCTTACCGGTATATCCTGCGTTTGGAAAATTACATTTTGTGGCAAAAGGGCCTTTTTAAAGAAAAGTTTGATGTGTACAAAGTCACTGCTAGATATTGCCCTGAACAGTAAGTTCTAAAGGGCTAATGCAACATAAAAACATTTTTAAAGCTCGACTCAAGAGTATCCAGAAAAACCACCTGATAGACAACTTCTCTTAAAAACACATGGTAAGAAAACAGAGACGATCGAAGTAGTGACTTTTTGTAAACCAGATCTACACCTGTCCAAACTGATAAGTATGAAGGATGATAGTCATGTGCAAGGAAGCCTTTCATGCCACATCTTCCCACCTGTTAAGCACTTGTTGCTGCTGTTTTTTTGACCTAGTGTTGTACTTGCTGAAGAAACATTCCCTGCTGTGTTCGCCTCCTGTTCATAAGGTACAAAAAAAAAAAACTCTTCAGTGAAAGTTGGGGACTAAATGAGTTAAACTGAGGGAAGAAAAATAGTTTTCCCTTCACCTGTTTGCGTTGTTAGAAAAGTGAAGTTGACGTGTTGTTTCCTTTGACTCAAACTGCAATAAAACTTTTTTAAATTTTGAAATGTTTCTCACTTATTCAACATGTAATTTTCTACTGCCACTCGCTGAAAAATCTGTTGTATTAAAAGATGCAGAATACAAACGACACCTCCCGCCTGCTTTATTAATGAAGAGGAAACCCAATAAATCAACCAGTGTTTGCAAATTCTACAAAATGTTTATTGAAAAGCAAGACAGGACTTTAAGAACATCGTACAATCAAAGAGGGGTTGTGGGCTCATCTTTGTTTTGTTTTTTAGTAAAAATAAAGCTCTCCAAAGCTATGGTGACTCGTGCCTCTTCTTTCACAGTTAGTCTCTCCTGCAGAGGTAGATTCTGACATTACCTGAGAGTCAATCTGGGGCAACGCCAAAGAAAGAGGAATAGATGCTAAGAAGTCTTCCCTGGGCTCGTGACCTGTCCTCTCCTCAAAGAAAATCATGCCCCACTTGAACCTGTACATGTTCACATCAGTTTTGTTTTTAAACTCCTAAAGATGTGGACATACTGCATGAGAAGTTTTAAGAATAGATCAAATCAATCAGACCGCTAAAGCAGCAACAGAGAACAACCAAGTGGTGGATGGGCTCTCAGCCAGGCAGCCAGAGTTTACATAGAAAAAAAAAAAACATTTGTCAACATTACTTCTATGATTCTCACAGACTTAACAATAAACTGCATTTAGAAAGAACAGCAAGAAGCTGGTGAGCGGGAAGGTTAAATAGTTCTACGAGAATGTTCACTTTATGGGTTGATGTACGAACTCAGGAGTGAAAAGGAAAGCAAAATGCTGGTCTTACATCAGTCTCATGTTTTATATCCAAAAATAAAAACGTAAGATTCTCAATAAGGATGCTTCAGCAGCAACTCATTTTAGGATTTCTAAATTAAGTGCTGTAATCACGATATATGAACTCTTGCAGAACAGAAGCTGCAGTTGGAGCTGTTGCTCGGGGAATGGTTGAAGCAAGTTAAAGATCTGGGAAAAAAAAGGTGCCCCAAAATGAAAAGTGGATATGCAGAAGAGAAGTGCTCGACTTTAACTTTAGCTAGTAGAAGAGCATCACAATGTGAAACAAGATCCAAACCTGGGTTATTTCCTGTATTGACTTTATCAGTTCTGTACACACGCTGAGGGACTTCCTCATGAACAATAACTGCAGCTCCTGTAAGATGGAGATCACGGATATGTTTCTAGATGCTCGGGCCTGGTATTCTCATGTCATCCAATTTTCAAACATGACTCAAAAAAGTCAAAAAAGGCAAAAGGTTGCCAGTGGATGAAGGTTCTTCCTGCCTCGACCTTTCTGTGGAAAACCATTTCGTACAGAAACTAAACGACTCGCTTCAGAAAAAGACAAAGCTGATGGTGAGATGAAGATTTAAACAAAGTGGAGCACATTCAAAGAGCTTTCATCTCTTTACATTATTAGGTCATTCTCCATGGTAACGTAAAGTGAGTTTTTTTTTTTTAATACAACAAATCCCAGAGTTTCATTTAGAAATGACTCATGGATCACATTGATTCATAAAAGGAGGACTGCTAATGTTAACCACTTCTTAGTTGCTAAACTCATGATTGAGTTCGGGTTTAAACATCACAACCTGCCGGGGCACTGCGCTGAAAAACTTGGAATTCAAACACAATATTAGTAACGGCATCAGATGAAGTCACAGTTCTTCTAGCTAGCTTTCAAACATGCTAAAATTAGAGCCAGCCAGCTTGGTGCGCCGTAGAGGTTCGCTAATGTTAGCGTGCTCCCAGCTACTTGGTATGATTAGCCCTCAGTACCTCCCCAACTGTCCCACAACAAACTTGGCAGTTACGAGTTTCAGACCGACTTCTTCACGGGGCGTGTGGATCAAGTTTTACTGCAACTCCTTCTGCTTTTATCAAGACATGAGAAACATGATGAAGTACAAATAAAAGCAATCTGTGTCCAGACTTTTTCACACTCCAGCTTATTCAATCACATTCTGACTGTAGGGCTACACGAATCAAAAGTGATCTGTGATGATATGTTTGTGATTTTAACCTGACTAGAAGTTCCAATGAGACGTGACACTACGGGGACAGACCGTGTGAAGAGAGAAAATGAAAGGCTAATTTGACTGCATGGAATATACAGTTATGGTAGAAAACGAAGTGAAAGTGCTCGCCGTGAAGCCAATCATTACCACTGTAACCAATTTGGGAAAAGTTACAGAATAGAATTCTTGATACATTCTTCTTTAGCTATCACACGAAAAGATAAGGGTTCAGGTTAAGTGTGAAGACCTGGAGAGACAGGCCTCAAATTAAAAAAAGAAAAGAAATCTCTACCTCCATCACAGATCATTTTTCTGTTTAATTATATAACTAGGCTGGAGGTGTGTGGGGCCCTCACACACAGACTCTTTCAGTCCTGCTGTGTGGGTGGTGTTTCTGCTGGCGGGCTGGTCGTTGTTGTGGTCGTAGCAGTAGTGGTTTCATCAGAAGCAGCCGATGTCGGATCCTCTTCGGGTGGTCTGGGAGATTGGTGGATGCTCTCTGTCTCCAGCCCTTCCTCCTGTGCCACGATCTCCTCCTCTTCTTCATCCTCCTCCTCCTCCTCCTCCTCCACGTCCTCCTCTTCCTCCCCTGCTGAAGGCTCTCCTGGCTGGGCTTCAGGAGCCGCTGTGGTCCCTTTGTCTCCTTGCTCCTGGAGGAGGCTGAGCCGGTTGTTGAGGTCGTTCCTCTCCTTCTGCAGTGCTCTGCACAGCCGCTCCAGCAGCTCCAGCTTCCCCTGCAGCGCCTTAAAGTGGCCGTCACGCAGGGTTTTCTACAACACAACACAAAGTTTCATGAGCATCTTTGTCAGAGCGAGTCATATCCATCAGTGCTGAAACTGACCAGGAGAAAAGTGTGGTAAGCAACGCTTCAGTGAAGCTTTGTCTTGACTAAATTAAGCATTGATTTATGACAAACTGAGTTCTTATGAACACAAAGGTAACATCAACAGATAAAAAAAATAAAGACTTGTGGAAAAAAATGTGGTCTAGACTCTAGTGTAACAGCACAAAGTATATTTTCTAACCTGGTTTTATTTTTCACAAAATTGCTGCGCACACAAGAGTGCAGGGGAGAGAGAGAGAGAGAGCGAGAGAAAGCAGGTGCGCACCAGGACCTCACTAACACATGGATATTCAAACTGTGCTTGAGACCTCTACAGCACACACTCCCGTTTAAAAAAAATCCCTCTTGTCTAGGGAGGGAGAGAGAGGGAGAGGGAGAGAAGGTCAACGGTCCGTTCATCCCTCTTGTAAATGCACCTATTTAGGTGCCTTGCTCATATCAAAACTGAAGTTTCTCGTGGCTTCTTTTTTATATTGTTAATGTGCAGCTGCTGATGCTGTGCTGAACTCCTTTAAATAACGGAACATCGAGTGGAACTTTAAACACGAGGCGCACTCCTGGTGTTTGTGTCGTGGAGTGGGTGGATAAATTGAGCAGATTAAAGTCGTTTGTTGCAAAAACTAAATTCATTTAGAGGGAACAACACATTTGATGTAAATACAATATAATAATATTAAATATTCCCTAAGAGAACTCCACAGACCAGACGCCGCGTCATTCTGTGGGAAACACTGAGCAGTGATGTGCAGCAGACAAACTTATTAGAAAGAAATATTACACAATCCTCCTTTTTGTAAACTCTAAACAGATGAATCAACATAAGTGTTTAGACATCAAAAGGGATGGGTGCTATTTCAACTTTCAGCCAGCGGTTCTGCACAGTTTCCTGTTCCCAGGTCATTCAAAGTTCAAGCAGGGAGAGTCAATGTTGTTTTCTAAATGTTGTTTTTTGATAGATAGGTACTTTATTGATCCTGAGGAAAAAAGGAAGCGTGTACAACAGCACTAACACCCTGAAGATGGTAAAGTAAAGCTGTTTAAAAAGTAACCTTGTTGTTGTTTACCACCTCTGTGAATAAAGATCCCTTCTACCTGTAGTCACCCTCAGCAGTGAATGATGTCAGTGTATTAAAATGAGAAGTCAAAGCAATGGAGCTGAACAGAAACATGGTTTCATAGAGAGTCAAAAGGTTCCCTTTAACATGTATTTAGCATATGATTTTAATTTAGCAATAGGAAGTGGTTTGCTTGTTCAACATGGGTTCATCTGAACAAAGCCAGGACAGATTTTTGCTACTGTTTCCCGTCTCTATGAACAGCTCGGCCTTAAACGCCCTGACCTCTGCTCTACACTTTAAAAAAAAAAAAGAGGAATCAAAAAAGGTCACCTCCTCGGCCATCTGCAGCAGAGCCTGGTTGTTGCTCTCCCATTTTGTCCTCCACTGTGTCGTTTCCTTCTCCAGCTTCTTAATCTTCTTGGTCATCTGGTGGTTAAATTAAAAAAATAAGATTATAAAGCCAGCTGACAAAACAAAAGTGAGTAAACATCTGGTAAATATGAGCCATGCTTTGCCCTCACCTTCTCCATCTCTTGTCTAAAAGTGGTGAAGACCTCATTGCTTTTTGCCAGGGTGCTCTGAAACTCCTCAAACTTGTCCATGTACATTGAGAGCTGAGAGAGACGAGAGGCATTATTTTCAAACCTCTCAGCTTGGTCGACACAAAAGGTAAGCACAATGTTTCTACAAAATATGCAAAGTTAAAAAACGTTTTTTAACTCTGTGTTGTCCATAAATGTGTTTCTGATCCACGTGTGTGTGTGTGTGTGTGTGTGTGTGTGTGTGTACCTGTTGTTTGAGCTGTGTTTCTTGCTCCTTCATCAGCTCACACTTGTGTCTTGACTCCGTAGCGTCCTTCAGCAGCTGCATCACAGTACAGTCTGTTATGCTGTCAGCTCTACGGCCTAACTACAGACACTGAACTATAAACACAAAGAAAAATAAAAAACTAGACAGAAAAGAAGAGGCACAGATGTACTCACAAAGTCCCTCTCTCTCTGCTGCTTCTCCTCCACTTCCCTCATCATCTCCGTGATTCTCTGCAGCTTGGCATCCATCAGTTGCTGCTGCAGCTCCTTGTGCTTGAACACTTTATCTATATGCTGCAAGAAGGAGAGCTGGGTGAGCGGTTTGAAAAAGTCACGTCACAGCACACCAGTTAATGCTAACATGATTCTTTTGGATGAAACTGGGCACTGTTCAGTATTGTCTAATTTTTAAGCAGCAGGGACACAGTTCCCAGGTTTTATACCAACACTATTTACCACCCTAACACTTCTTTTTGGTTGTTCTTCCATCTTTCTGTTCAGGAGCAGTGGCAAAGCACTAGCAGAAGGCTAGAGTTGACTCATACAGCAAACTGAGGTGCTGGTAGGTGGTCCTACCTCCTCTCTCAGCTCGTACTGCTCGATGAGCTTTTTGAGCTTCTCGGCCAGCTCCATGTTCTCCTGCCTCAGCTTGGTGTTGTGGGAGCTGTGCTGTTCCATCTGCACCTCGATATCACTCAAGGTCATCTGGAAGTGCAGCATGGCCTCCTTCCGCTGCTCCTCGTACTCCCTGGACCGCTGGGCGTTTTCGTCCTGTCAAGGGGGACAAGAAGAGATCGGCAAGGATTCAACAAGAGCAGACTGGAGAGGGGGAAATCTGTACCTACACAATAGCAACAGATATACTCATATATACTGTGCATAAAAATGTAAAGAAGAATCATTTATCACGTTCATAGTACTTTATGATGCTCCCTTAAGAAAGACTGATTATTGCAGAGCGACAGAGCAAAGGCTGGGGTTAAGGTCAAGCTGACTCAGAGGATAAAATGATGTTGATGAACTCAGCTGCAGCGGGCTGAGGTATACCTTCAGGGTCTTGTTGTGTCTCTGTAGCTCCCTACAGAGGCTCTCCAGCTTGCTACGGGCTAGAATGGCCTTGCTGTGCTCCCCCTGCAGGTGGACCTTCTCCTTTACGATCTGAGACTGCTTCTTCTGCAGGGCTTTCAGACGCTTCTGCATGCAGCGGCTCTCCTCCAGCTGCAGACAGAAAGAATGATTTTCATTTGGTTTAACTCGGTACCTTTACTGGCTTATTAAAAGAACACTTAATGAAATTGGAAAATTGCCCTATTAATAAAACGAATGATTTACTCCTAATAATGGGAACCTATAAACAGCATGCCATCCTGAGAAAGCACAAGGAAGACTTCCATGCCTAAAGACACATCATAAATAAATGAAATGATACCGTTACGGGGGTCCTCATGGCTCAAACGAGGTGGACGTGGTACCCTCCTTACCATGTGCAAACACATGTGTATTTTGGGTCTGATAATGATTGTGTAGTTGAAAAAAAGTTTAATTCCCACATTAAAGCCTGTTTTATTGAAAAAGTTTATATTTTCCCACTTCAAAATTAAATTCAAGACAAGACAATAGCTGAAATGTGTATAAACACAGTTAAAATAATAAGTGGTTAAAATCTAAATCAGGTATGGGGGTCTGGGGTCCTCCTATATTCTGCTGTTTCTTATGCCCAGTCTGTCTTGAGTTTAGTAAAGAGAAATGTCATGGATGGATTAGTTGTTAGTTCATTTACAGTGTCTATAAACAGAAACCAGCTCTGCCTACCATTTGCGCTTTGAGCTGGACCAACACGAATAAAAGATAGATTTCTATTGATTGGATTAATTTTCCACGTTATTCAAGCGACCTGTCCAGCTATCTGTGTTTTTGACTGTTGACATTTTTTCAGGCTTCATAAAGGATAGAGATGCCCCCTTTCTGACTACCACCTACACACCTTCAATTGGCTATGTTTCCACCTACCAGAGTCAACAATCCATTTGCAAAACAACAGATCAATTTAAAATCGCTGTAAATATCTGAGATGGGTTCAGAATTTTGCAGGTCAGATTAAGGTAACAAGCTCAGCTCACCAGGTCTGCATATTTCTTGCACAAAGCGGCCAGTTTCTCCTCAGGAGTGGCCAGCGAGTTCAGGGCCTGCATCAAAAGAACGACCTCCTTCCCTGCAAACCGAGGAGTAAAACATAACAGAATGAAAAACACTGAATCTCTTCACTCTACAGCACTGGAAAGACATTAAGTAAACTCATGCCAGTAGATTTAACTCAAACTGGTCCACACCTTTTTTGGATAGATCATCTAAACATGTTGGCAATGTGACAAAACGTGACTTATCTCACTACACTGAGAAAGATGTCACGGTTACAATAAGTTACGGAGACCATTCACTGCTTTCTAATCAGTCATAATAGCTTTTGAAAATGTCCCATTGTTTGACCTGATCGATAATGTACACAAAATGTCACGCCTATATACGTTCTATAAAAAGAGTGGAGTATTTTCTTCAAACGTCAAAATGACTGAATATTCTTCTGATGGTCTCGTTTGCTTTTGTAGGTCACTTAGAGGCATACGTATTAACTTCAGTCTGTTTCTCGACAAAATGAACCGTATCACAGTATGTTTAACATTCAGAAAAAAAAAATCATCCCTATGTGAAGAATTTAGGGGCAGAACCTCACGTTACAAAAAGGGAACTTCACTCCAAAATCATGATAAATTTCCATGACATTTATGGACTGAGGAGCATTCATCTATGGGCCCTGTAGAATACAATGTATGTTTCCTACCAAAGGCCGGGTCCTCTCCAGTCTTGGGGTCTCCTCCAGGGTCAAGCTCTGCCTCCCCAAGGTCGCTGGGGCTGTCTTCTCTGCCAGGAGTCTCCCCCCTCTCCTCTTTAGCACAGCACAACCCCAAACCAAACTCTGCAACCTCCTCCTGATAACACAATGCACATGACAGATTCAAAAAGGCCCTCCATTAAAGCAGCCAGGAATCAAGTGCCTTCTTCTATGACTCCTTCAAGCTGGAGGAAAAGGTTACTCACTGCAATCCTTTACTCCTTTGCAAGTACTGACATGTCTGGCCTGATTTGTATTTTATATATAGTCAGCCAGTTCCTTATTTCAACCTAAAATGTATCTGTTCTTAAATCTGCATGTATTAAGACACATTTTTTTAGATGTTTAAGTATTGGGCTTAGAGTGTTGTTTATGCATCTACAAATCATCACACACAGAGGAAAGCACTTCTTTTTTTTTTTTTACCTGACTTGGACTATCCAGGTCTGGTGGAGAATCGATGCCTCCCACTATTCTTCTGGTGGCCACGTCAATCTCACAAACTCCTGCTGTCTCCATTACTCCTGATAACAATCGAAAAGTAGGAAAGATACAAATTAGAATATTGCATGACCAAACCCTTAAATCTAGTATTTCAATTGAAAGCCTTCCTCCAGACACCAAGATAATTGTAGTCTGTGACGCAAGAAAGAGGCAAGGTGCCTCTGATCCTGTAGGTGTGCTGGGTCAGGTGTCATTAAGGCTATGACATAAGAAACACAAGTAGTTTGACAAAAAACATCAGTGAGGTTTTCCAGACACACAAAAAACACTGCACTGTAACAACCTCTACACATTATCGCTCTTCCTCATCGATGTTAGGGTTTTGGATATTACAGTTTTGACCGTCCCACCCTCACCGCACGCACGCCCTCACACACAAACACACCCTCACCACACACACACACACACACACCCTCACCACACGCACGCACGCGCTCACACACAAACACACCCTCACCACACACACACACACTTCTGGCATGTGCAACATTTACATTTCAGACTGTAATATTTATTTAGATTTTCTGCAATATCTACTTATATTCTGTTGGGCTACGACCTGTAAATAACTCCTACCATACTTTGCCCATTTTACCTGAATGAGAGTTCCTTTTTTGTTATTTCTTCTTTGTTGTTTTTAGCTGTGGATGCTTGTATGTGTGTGCACTTTAAGGTGAAGCCAAATGATTTCGTTGTACAATTGTATAAAGACAATAAAAGACATTATGTTCTATTTGACATGCCTCAAATACCAACAGCGCACTTTTCTTTACAAACTAACAAATAGGAACTTAAGCCAGCCTTACAGCCTCTGACATGCTGTTAGTAATGATGAGATGTCAGAGCATCCTAACTAACTCTGCCACTGTTTCCTGCATCACTACTACTCAACATGAAACTGATGGAGAACAACTTGAGCCCTGTTGCTAATTTCACATGCATGTTGTGCTTTCACTAACTTCATGCATGTAATAATTGTCCCCTTCAGTATCCACACATCACTAGAGCATGACGCATGCAGTGTAAAGCTTTACTTTACGAGGTTATCTGTTGATCTCTTGTGACGTTTGTCGTGGGTAGCTACCATTAAAGTTCAGAAAAGTTAGAAAATGTCAGAAATGAATACCAAATGACATATAATACCTCAGCCGAATTGAAGGACGGCTCATCCCACATTTAAAAATATATAATGAAGTGAAGTATCCGCAATGTGGTTCTGCAGATTAACAGAATAAACCTTAATCTTGATATTAGTAAAGGGAGCCTGGTGTGACGTCCCATCGTGCGCTTCATGGTCATGTAAGCTACTTAGCTAAACCTTCAAGCTGGTTGTTTATCCTTCACTTGGTTGATAACATTTTATACTGCTGTGTTTTTATTCAGGAGTGTCACGCGTTGTCTTTGGTGGTTGAGAGTGTCGTCGGGTTATTTACGGTTGTTATCTGTTGAACTTTAAAGCAAATATCCAGCGTAGGCTAACATTGGTTTGCTAGGCTAATCCCATGCTAACAGCTAGCCCTCCTGTCTGACACTAGAAGTTAACTTCAAACCAAACGTGTGATTGTTGAAGATAAAGCTCCAGAATCAACCTGACACTGACGGGATAAACAACAGTATAGTGTTGAGATGCTGGAAACCCCATCGCCATACTTTACCTGTAGAGAGAATGTGTTGCTGTAGTGTCTGGAGCGTTCACCTGTGTCTGTGTGTGTGTGTGAGACTGTTTTCAATGTGGACACGACGATCAAGCTGTCAATAATACAACGTCCGGTTGTTGGTTTTCAAAATAAAACCACTGTTTGATGTCATTCAAAATCAGAAATACTTCATTAATTCTAGGGAGAAATTCGGTAGTTATAGTTGCTATGAAACAGAATGAAGCATTAAGAAATAAAATAAAATAAGCAAAAACAACTTTTAAAAACACATATACAATTATTTCACTAACTTAGTGCACTATATTTATTTATATGATAATTTCATGTCCATGGATATTTGTTAATAATAATAATAATAATAACTGTGTTTATATAGCACTTTGGGCGCCTGGGCCCTGTGGATTTTTTCTGTTTATCCTCTTTGATATTTAAACTACGCATTTTGAATGCTCAGGCAGGTCATGGTAGATTTGTGATAACTGTAAATGGTAAATTGACTTATAATAATAATAATAATAATAATAATAATAATAATAACTTTATTTATAGAGCACCTTTTAAAAACACAGGTTTACAAAGTGCTTTGACAAACAAGAACAAACTAACCCAAACACAGAAGAACATAAACAACAGCAAGAACATAACAAATGTAAAATACTAAAAATAATTAAATACAATTCAACAGAAAAGAACCCAAAGTGCACAATACCCAACAGACATATATAACCCGACCATCACAAGAACCATCACAAGAACCATCACAAGAACCATCATAAGAACCATCATAAGAACCCAGCCATGTGCTGTACTTTTAATGCACATCCTTTGCACATCATCTTGTACTTTTGTATATCTGTTTTTATCCTTATATTTGGAATTTTGTATTATATTTATATATATTGTATTTTTAAATTGACAATAAAGATGACTTTCACTTTGACTAAGCAATAACAAGTGAGAGTAAGAATAATATATAATAATAATAATAATACAATTTATTTATAAAGCGATTATCAAAACCAACGTCACAAAGTGTTTTACAGAAAAAAGAAAAAAAATCCCAACAAATACACAACAATAAAATCCTATTAAAAGCATGAAAAATAAAACAACAGTGCAGCAATCATCCAATTAACAGAAAAAAGAGAAACAACCGAGACAAAGATTGGCTAAAGTTAACAGTAAAACAAATAAAACATCCAAGGAAACAAGGATTATAAGAAGGACTTAAGATAAAAATGTGTTTTTAAAAGTGATTTAAAAGAAGATACTGATGTAGCTAATAATCTATGTTCATAGCGCAGGGAATTGAAAGATATAAACAATATTTACAACTATAAATAATATGTGCTATGTTAAACAGTGTAGGCTAGATATTGCATGGTGTATGTATAACGTTCAATATGAACATAATGGTGACTGGTTTGTTAACAGATTGCACAGTTAGACTGATTGCACAGTTGCCAAAATATGTATAAAAAATATTCTATAACTGCCACACTGCCTTTGTTTTGTAGTCTTCTGAAACAAAAAATGATCAAACTTGTGTTTTCTCATCAAACTGGCCACCGACGAAATGTCTGCATAGTCAAATGTATCATTTTCTCATATTTTAAAAGATTACAATGTTACTCTTTTCTATTGAATTAGATTTAAAACATGTTTTAATGAATTTAATCTAATTTGCAGAATTAAACTCGTGGGAAAAATATTTTTGTGATGAATTGCACAAAGTATTCAACAAAATGCACAGATAACCAGAAAGCCCCTTCTGCCCACACACAGTACATAGTGCTATAACGTAACATTTTTACGCGTTTATTTTGAAGGTAGCACAATGCTCCTTCTGGTCAAAATCCGAGCAGTTTGACGGCGCTGAAGTCGAAACCAAAAGCTGCGCCTTTTCTGTGACGTAAGAGAGAGAGAGAGGGAGGGAGGAGGAGGAGGAGGAGAGAAAGAGAGGAAAACATGAGACACCTGACACAAACTCAGAAACTCAGAAACCAAAACTTCTTCCGTTGTTCAAACCACTTCAACAGATTTAATAATTTCGTTGTTTAAATTACAAAGTTTTTCACTTGTGCGCACAAGATTTGTTTTTTCCTTTTTGGGAGTTCAGATGCTCCTTAGATTTCAATCCGACACAGAAATAAAGATCCAAAACTTTTCTTGCAATATGCTCGTCCTGGTTGATAAGAAACCTGATTATTTCTCTGCTGCATCAATGATACAGTGTTCCTTAACATCAAGGCTTTGCTTTCAACACAATATCAAAACCATAATGCGTCAATGGGGCTTCAAGGTGTTTTCATATAAGCTAACAGTAGAAAAACTATAGAAAGCATTTTTTGTTTGTTTTATTTAAACTTTATTTAACCAGGTAATTAACCCATTGATATCAATATCTCTTTCACAAGGGTGACCTTGCCATTTTAACAGTGAAGTGGACTTGTGACTTGGTTTTTAATTACTGGATCCTGATGTTATTTATCAGATTTTCCCAAGAGGGAGGAAGCAGCTACTGTTCAAAAAAGTGGTAAGAAAATTGCAGCAATAATCCTGGAAATCCAGACTCTAGCAGTAAACACGTGTCAAAGAAACCCTCTCTCTAGTGGATAACACTCACTGTGTGTTTGTGTTTGGGAGTTCTGAAAGAAAACTTTAGCTATATCAAAACCCAGCCATGGCCCCATGTGCTGTCCAGGGGTTTAAAAGTTGGAAAAGATAAGATGAGGGCTTATTGTACTTTTTGTCATGCAACCATAAGCCATGCACTGACCAAATTATGAAGGAAAACATCATAGAACAAACAGGAGTAAGAACTACTTTTTAGGGGCAGACCATTGTGCTTTTGTTGCCACCAGGGGGAGGTGTTGTATTTTTACATTTGTCAAACTCATGTTAAAGTTGATAAAATCACACGAGACTTGGCTGATGTGTGCTTTTTAAGCATGGTTTATCAAACAACTCTTGTCTAATGCTAATCAAGTAAAAGAAAAGAAAAGATTTTGAATAGTGTCGGCACATTATGTGACATGTAAAGGCCTAGAGAGAGAACTTTTCTGTTGACAAGCATAGATGTCTAACGTGTATTTGCTGATTTTACTGCACTTATAACTACCTAGTGAGCTTCATGATGCAACATTTTGTAACGTAAATATGAAGATTTACTAGTCGTATTAATGTTACAGAAAAATAATAGGTCTGATCCATAAATCTTTAATTTTGACTAACTATATATCACCTTGAAATGCTTAAAGAGGACATATCATACCCCTTTTCAAACAGTCCCCTGTGGTCTAAATGAAACATCTGTGCTGTGCTTTGGTCAAAATATAACATGAATCAAGCACCAGAGGAGGTTTGTGACCCTGTATAAACCAGCTCTCTCAGAACGCTCCGTTTTGGTGTGTGTGTCTCTTTAAATGTAATGACCCCCCCCCTGTGTTTTCCCAGTAGACATAACTCCTCTGTAGGGAGAATAAAAATGGCAGACCTGCACCAACGTATTGTTCTAGGCTGGGGGTGGAGTCCATGGGTGGAGATACCAGGGGAGGGTTTTTTTTTTTTTTTTTACCAGAATCCCACTGTGACATCACAAGTTGAGCAAATTAGAAACGGAGCATTTCTCTCTGTGTTGTAAGACTTATGCAGACCACAAACAAAGGACTGGATGGGTTTATTTCACATTTTGTGGGTCAGTGTTCAAAAACACTGTACAAGTGGATTTTTCACAACATGTCCTCTTTAAAATAGTCACTGCTTGTTTGTTAAATACAGAAGCCCTAAAAGGACATGAAGCCATGCATTGTATTTTACTCAGTTTTCCTGGTATCAAGACATTTTCTGTGGCCTTCTAGAGATCTCTGCTAATAAAAAATGAACCTATAAGAGCGGTGTTTTTTTTACAGTGTAAAATGATCCTATGTGATGATGATAAGACTGCTTTTCTGGGATTTTACCGGGCAAATGAATTGAAGGTCTGACAAAATATAACTAGGTCACCTTGTTCTTTAGGAGGCTGTGATGAGACATTTTAAAGATGTAATAAATATTCAATAAATCAAGATAGAAGAAATTGACTCATTATTACGTTTTGCAAAATCCAATAGGTCGATTGGATATCCATTAGCCTATCCAAAGCCTGTAGTTGCAATTTCTATTCAAATGAATAAAGATCATTGAAGATGCTCTGAGTGAATTACAGTTGTGATGATTTCCGGACAAAAGGTGTGTGCTTTGTTTTGAGCCGACACGAGTGAGAGAGAGATCAGATTCCACCAGGATCCTCTCCCGGTGCTGTAGTAGTTTCAACTGGGAGGTCTCTGCGAAGCCAACCAATCACCGCACAGCTTCGTGTTTGGGAACGGAATCCGATTGGCTCACAGATGTGGATTGTTGCCACATCGACAGCCGATTGGTTGGACGGAATCTGCTCAAACGCTTTTGAGACCCGCCCCGTTCTTCTCTTCTCAGTGGGGTCGACGTTTTCCATCCAGAGGAGGAGAAAAAAAAACACACAAGAAAGAGAAGAACTAGCAGCGGGCAGAGGTTTGGCAGGAGAAGGGGGAAACCTTTACTCCTCCACTGGAATAAGAATACATCACCAGGAGGGGAGAAGAGCGGCTTCACAGGAGCTTTCTCTACGGTATGTTTGCTGCTTTTGCTGTCATAGTAGCTGATAGTTTGACTGAGTCAACTGGGAGACACACTGGTGTCAAATGACACGAAAACCATCCTGTCCTTTATCCTTTCAGTGCACGAAGAGAAGTCTTTTCCTGGTTGCTTATTCATGTAATGACTAAATAATAAGCTACAGTGTTTTTGTAAAGGGGAAGTTGCCTTATCCGTGGGGTCTCCTGGATACACTGTTGCTTTAGAGAAAAAGCACTTTGGGTTTTTTTTGGGGGGGCCATTGTGGAGTTGACACGATAACGCCTTTTCTTTATCTTGTTGAGGTTTTGAATGGTGTAAACTCGTGTTTGAACATTCACAATAATATGCAATGAAGCGTGAAAATGACTAAGTTGCAGGGAGTCGTGTGTAGAGAGGTTTCCCTTTAGTAGGCTACCTGAAGACCAGGGGTAGGACTGTCTTCTCCAGACATGGTGAATGTCTCAGCTGCTTTATTTGAGAGAAAAGACCACGTGAATAAATCCCTCTGGAAGTTGTGTAGCTCATACTTTAACCCTGGTCATAATGTCATCCATGACTGATGCTTTTTTTTTTTTGCATATGGCTGCAGGAGTGAAGTTAATGAAAAAGGCAGAATGCATGATGTCTGAACATTGGTATTGCAGATGTGATCTAAGGGCATCATTTGCAGAGCAAGTTAAGCAGGAAGAAAGCGGAGTAAAGCAGCTGTTATACAGTGAGATGTGTTCTTCTCTCAGCTGTGTGAGCTGGCCTTGGATCAGCTTCCTGTGAAGTGTGTCATGGAGGCTGGGCTGGGTTTTCCCCCAGTTTGTGCCTCTCACAAACATTCAAGTCACTCCAAGTTAAGCAATGCTTTTTTTTTTGAAAGATCAATCTTTGGAGAATAAAGAAGTTTATGTAACAGCTGACTTAACGTGAAGACTTAAACATTTGAACTATTCCCAAAGTCCCAACTCTTCATCCAAAGGAAAGCTGAATTTCATTTCTTCTCGTTGCTCTTTACTGACTGGTTTCAAATTTTGCATCCGTCATAAACTGGAGCTATCAGTATTTTTGAGCACAGCTGACATGTGGGGTATTGTAGTTTGAATTTAAGGTAAGATTGTTGCACGTTAGTGAAGCCAGAGGTCTTGTAAAGTTGCTCTAAACATTCAAGAAGAGGGGCTTTCGATGTTAATTGAAAATGTGTTCATACTCTTCTAACAGTGCTTCTGGAAACTTCCAGAAATGTTCAGGGTGAGCTGCATGTGTGAACACATAAAGTTGAGTTTTTCACTCAGACTTTTCCCGGACCGTTTCCTACCAGAACCTTTGTAAAATATAGAAGGAGGGGATGATGCCGTTTATAACCTGCGACCAGCGTGCGACCAGCGATCTCCAGACACATAATGGAACTGCTTCATGATGTTTTCAGAACCAGTATGTTCCTCTCCACTCTCTTGTTGATGCTATGGGGAACTACATTAATGTTCTTGGATATAAAGGGAAAGATTGTCATCATAGTGTCAGACTCTGTTGCTTCAAAACATAATTCTGATACTGACATTA
The DNA here is from genome assembly GCF_963930695.1 of Labrus bergylta. Taxonomy (NCBI): domain Eukaryota; kingdom Metazoa; phylum Chordata; class Actinopteri; order Labriformes; family Labridae; genus Labrus; species Labrus bergylta. Next base: position 5,508,810 of record NC_089197.1, read on the forward strand.
TGTGTGACACACTGTGAGAAATCATATCAAGATTTTATTCAACTAATATTTATGCATTGGAAACTTAAGAGTTTGAAGCAAGTTGTTTTGAAACAAGATGTAAAAGTTTGAGTGGGCTCTTTTTCAAAAATCAATAAAGTTTCAGTTCTAACAAAGATAACTTTCAAACTAGGGGTGGAAATCACCAGAGGCCCCACGATACGATATTATTGCGATTTTAAACATTTTGTGAATATGCTGTGAATTGGGATACGATATATTTACATTTAACTTTTTTTTTTAACTGTGTATTAAGTCACTAAATTAAACTAAATCAAGAACTGTTTTGTCAAATAAGAAAACACTCTCAGTCCTATTCGTATTACTTCAGTCCTTTAACCCCCCCCCCCCCCCACCCCCCTATTGCAAACGTAGAACTAAAGCTGTTGTCTGTGTAGGGTAGAGGTGGAGTTTGGGTTTGTTAAACACTATCCCATTCCAACACTACTTTTTCTTTGTTTTCTTCTTTACAGCGATACAAAGCGCAATAAGGTTTGAAAATGATGCTCAGCTCATTGGCTAGGGCTGGGAAATATATCAAGTTTTTAAGATATATCGATATATTTTTCAAACAAGATAACGGGTAAGACAATATCATTAATATGGATATAGTTTATGTTGCATTAAAATAACATTACAGAGGTGCCAGGTCACCTTTTTCTCATCTCACTGATGATGACTGACTGTCTGTCCCTCTTCACCCTGCTCCTCCTCTCTCTCTCTTTTATTGTATTTAAAGAACATTTTATTTTATAATATTAATTTTTAAAATCACAAACAGGTAGTTTATTTTCCATGTGTTTTTCACTGTTAATAACATATTGATGTATATCGAGTATCACCATTCAGCTAATCAATATCAAGATATGAGTTTTGGTCCATATCACCCAGCCCTATCATTGGCCCAGCTCGAACTGTCTACACGAGATAATGATTTAGCATCTATTTATATGATACATAAAAAATGTAAAGTCTCTGACTGTTGCATTTGGGTTAAACCAACAATATTCAGTTTGACCTCAAGGAATTTGTGCTTAAGGGACTGAAACTACAAATCAGTAAAAACTGATATCGCAATTCTATTTTCAAAGAATATATTGAGCAGATATGCCTGGGTGCTCTTCAG